>NW_022631018.1:18004916-18232628 GCF_010015895.1 Lontra canadensis | reverse complement strand
GACCATTGATGCCAGGGGTTGAGTGGGCGCAGACCATTGATGCCAGGAGGGATCTCAGCACGACAAAGCCTGAACTGCAGTAGCCAGAGATGTCCTGGAGGTCCCATGGCTTTGCCCTGTTGGGAGCAGCTGGGGCAGCAGGCAGCCTGCCCTTCCAGCTCAAGCTAAGAGGAGGGACTCTGGCCACCAGACAGGGAGGCTGGGGTTGGCCAAAGCGAAGGCCGCATCCCTGTGGCTCTGATCCTGGGCAACACGCAAACGAAGGAACCCATTCTAGCCCCCCGCTCTGCAGGTTAGTCCCTCTGGGACCTTGGTTGTGCCTCAGTTTTCTCTTCTGTCTCGGAGAACGAGAATGTCCTTCTCAAGATAAGCTTTTTTGAGGATGAAATTAAATAATACGGTAGCTCACATCTATTGATCTACTGAGCACCTACTACATGTTTTCGTGAACTTCTCTGCTAATTCTAACAACGGGGCCAGTTCTGGGGTGGACCGGTCTGCGGCAGGTGATTGATTATTCTCAGTCGGGATCAGGTTTCCTGCCTCTTTGCCAGTCTTTGATCGGATGCCAGGCACTGTGAACTACTGTTGTGTTGGATATTTGTGTATTACTGTAAATCTTCCGGAACACTGCTCTGGGAGGCTGTTACTTGGAAGCAGTCGCCACCGTGATTTGTGAGGTGGACTGAGAAAGGGCTCAGGCTCGTGCTAAATATTCCCCTTTCCTGAGTGCACTGTCCCATGCGCCACGAATTATAAGTTTTTGTCAGTATGGCTGAAAAGAACACAATTTGGGCACAATTCCTGGCCCTGTGTTGGCAGCAGGCATGGTTCCATCCAAGCCTTTTGGGTGGTTCCTTCCCCAAAGCCGGTGTCCTGACCAGGGTCCCTGCTCGGCGATCTCCAGGGTTCTCTGTCCTCTCTCACATTCTGTCCTCCGCTCTGGCTGCTTTCGTGTCCCCAGACTCTCAGCTCTGTCTTCGCCACTCACTGAGGTCATGGGGCATGGCCTCAGTTTCCCCTCTTGTGTGGCATCAGGACACTGTCTCAAAGCGGGAGGTGACGGCAATCGTAGGGCTCCTTAGGTTTATTTTCCACTTCTCCAGGCTCACTGCCCTTCGTCACCCGACGTTCAGTGATCAAAACTGTTGTGTCATCTGTTTTGTGCCTTTTAGTTGTTATTTGAGGCAGGAGGACGAAACCAGTGTCCGTTACTCTATCTCAGCCGGAGCAGAAGCCTGAAGGGCACGTTTGAAGTCATGTGAACTTGGGTTAAACTGGTGACTTCGTTCCTTAAGATGGTGGGACCTCCATCCAGCTCCATGAACTGCCCAAGCCTCAGCGGATTTTCTGCCTAACGAGGGGGGGGGCGGAGTGTGGAGAAAAGAGTTTCCTCAACTCAGAGCCCCAGGATGGAACGAGAAAATGCCTCCAGCGTGTGGTATGGGTTGAAAACACAGAAGGTGTGCAGCTGAGAAATACGGGAAAACAAGTGCTGAGGAGAGACTGAGTGGGGGGAGGAAGAGGAGCCCCGGCAGGGGTGTGGGTGTGGGACACAGGGAAGAGCTGTGGGGAAGCCGGTGGCCAGGCTGGAGAGGATGGGGGAACGAGGTGGCCTAACAGAGCATCAGCGAGGTGAGGGAAGGAACCCCAGAGCCACCCAGCTCCTGTGGTGTGGGCCCTGCACAGAGGTGCCCAGCCCAGGGGTGAGTAGGGCTTAAAATCCAACCCGAACTCAGCGATCTAGGCTGTCTCCCCTTTCCTTCTCCCAGGGGCTCCTTCTGCACCAAGCCGTGGCCTGTGCAGCAGCATCTGCCCAGAGGAGGGCATTTTCCTAATTTGCACAAGGGTGCTGTGCAGACTGTGAAGCCCTGTCTACAAGCACTGGATACTGTCCAGAGACTTGTCAGCTTCAGGTAACATCTCTCCTCTCTGGGGACTTTGGACAGTAAAGGGCAAGATGTCATTGACTCATTCATTCACGCACTTGTCCATTCATTCAACAAACACTGTACCCAGCACTCCCGTGGGCCAGGCAGTGTGCTGGGGCTGGGATCAAATGATGAACGGCCTCGTCCCTGCCTTCTAGGAGTGAGGCTGCCAGCGGCGGGGTGGGCAGGGGCAGGACAGAGACTCCCTGGGCTGTGGAGCCCACCCCAGGAGGCTGATGGACCAGCCAGGTTGCACGCCCTGAAGGGACGGGTCGGGTGACCACCGGCCTGTGCTCCCAGTGACACACTCTCTCTCTTCCCCTCCTATCAGACCTGGGGGACAGGGATGCTGGCGTTAGGTTCTGGTCTGGCAGGGCCAGTCTGCTGAGCCCGAGGAAGGCTCTGCCCCCAGGTCTGAGTGCAGGGCCCTCAGTGCTTCGCATCAACTCTGAGTTCCAGGCCACATCAGGTACATTCTCTCCCTGGGTACAATGTTTAACTGTCACACAGCTTGTTGAATAGGTGAAATAATTGTCTGATCGAACACGCGAGAGTCACACCAGGAGAGGGAAGAAATCTCACAGCTACCCAGTCTCCTTCCCCGGGAGCAACTATCACCACCTACTTCTTGCATGTCTTTCCAGAGACTCTGTATGCATCAGGAAACAAACAGAAACACATAGAAAGGCAGGGAATTTTTTTTTTTTTTTAAACACAAATGCTGGGTGTGTCTCCAGCCAGCTCACACATACCACATGAGAAAGAGGATGGTAAGCTCATTCCCTGAGTTCTTGGGTCCCTGGTTTCCATCCTTTAGAGAATCCTCTTTGCACTGCTATCCCCCCCTTCACTTCCCCCTGCCCGCGCCCACCCTCTCCCCTACCCTCTCCCACCCGCCGACTTGCTGCTGCTGTCAGGCTCCTGCTCAAAACCTTTGGGCTCGACCTGGGACCCGGACTCCGGTTCTCTGTGTCCCATGAACTTCTGCCGAGCCCCAGGTCACCAGTGTTCTGGGATGCAGGGGGGAAGCTCACCACCAGGGACGCAGAGCTCTCCCCATGCCCAGCGCGGCCTCCCCTCACGTGATTGTTGTGATGAAAGTGAAAGCTGACCGGCTCCCGACCGCGCCTGGAAACGCCAGTGACCTTGGGGCAGCCGCGTGCAGGGCTCACATGAGCGCCATGAGGTCTGCGGTGGATCCGGCCCCATCACTCGCCGACACTCTCGGCCACGAGGACAGCAGTGCTGACACCAGCGTCTGTGTCTCCTGCGCCTCGGGCCAAACCCCAGCAGGCCAGCCTCGCCCAGAGGAATTCTCAGGCTTCGTGCCCACTCGGACTTCCTTAAAGCCCTCCGGCCTCTAACACTCAGAGAGAACAAAACCGATTCCTCGGAGAGAAGACTCAGCACGCAATCCTGTGGGCCATTTAGACGTTCTCGGGCAGTGAAGGTGACAAAGCAGTCGCCTGAAATTCAACCTTTTACAAATTGCGAAGGGGCCGCTTGCTTTTTCACGAGGAAAATAGGGGCAGTTGCTTCCAGGGAGCTTTATGTCTTTATTTATTTTTCAAGTTTCCATTTCCATTCCAGTTAGAGAACATACCGTGTATGAGGGGTTTCAGGCGTAAAAGACAGTGATTCAACACCTCCTTGCAACACCCGGTGGCCGTCCCAGGTGTACTCCTTAATCCCCAATACCTATTTATTTTTTTAGGTTTTTATTTAAATTCTAGTTACTTAACATACAGTGTATTTTCAGAAAGATTTAAGATCCAGTCTGCGCTAATTTAGCTTGTGTTAAGTAAACACTGATAGGTAGAAATGCTTGCTGGAAAAGCCTGAAAATTTTGTTTTGTCTATCTCACTGAGTTTCGATTTTTCTGTTTATCCATATTCCTTCTACTTATCCCCCTTCCTCGGCTTTTTTAGTTATTTTATGGAATTTGAGAAAAGAATCTGCGACCTTGGAAAAGATCTTGGAGTTTTTCTGTATTTTTAAAAATAACCTCTGCTCATCAGTACCCCCGGGGATGCTTTTTTAATAATGCAGACCCTTTACCCTGTCCCTGGAAGGTTTACTTCGGTAGGTCTAAGATGTGGCCGGGGAGCCTCCATTGTTGAAGGCTTTCCAGATAATTGCAAGGGCACGTCCAGCTGAGAAGCGCAGCGCAGCGTACCACCGGGCTTGGCTCCATGATCTCCTCGGTCACAGTGCGTACAGCGCATGTCTATGGGTCAGTCACTAGGCTAGGTGTGTGGAATTTTTTTTTAAGATTTTATTTATTTATTTGAGAGAGCAAGAGAGCAAGCGAGCACACAAGTAGGGGGAGCAGCAGAGGGAGAGGGAGAACCAGGCTCCCTGCTGAGCAGGGGACCCCCCCCATGCGGGGCTCTATCCTAGGACCCCCAGTTCATGACCTGACCTGAAGGCAGACGCTTAACCTACTGAGCCACCCAGGTACTCCTAAGTGTGTGGAATTAATCAGAAAACCAAGTGGAAAAAATGCCCACCCTTTGGAGCTTATTCTGCAGCATTTATTAAAACAAAACATCTTCACCCAGAGCTCTGCACTGTCTATCAACTCACTCGTGCCCAGGAACTCTGCTGACCTTCTTGCAAATGCCCGTGCTCTGGTCATAAGGGTAGGGAGATAAAATACGGAAGATCAGTGCACAAATCCTGCTTCAAGAATCACTAACGGGGCTCCTGGGGGGCTCAGCCGGCGAAGCATCTGACTCCTGATTTTAGCTCAGGTCGTGATCTCAGGGTTGTGAGATCGAGCCCCAAATCGGGCTCCACGCTGAGTAGGGAGCCTGCTTAACATTCTCCCTCTGCCCTTCCCCCCAGCCCCCCAGAAGAAAAAATTAAAGAAAATTACTAACCTTTTTTCTCTGACCCCTTGCTGTCTTCTTGCCGAACTTGCGCACAACCTCTCAGCCCTGCTGTTCCCTCGGGCCCTGCTGAGCGGGGCCTGCGTCCCATGACTCCTGTGGCCAAGTTGCTTGGACCAGAGGCCAGTCCGAGGTCACGGCTGGGTGACCTCGTCTAGACCAGTCTAGCTCTTCTTCTGGGACTTCAGAATATGCACTTAGAAAAGTCACAGGGGTTGCAAATTCAAATGCCTGCAAGAGTCAAAGACGTAACATGATGGATGATGGCGTCCAGGTGTCAGGAAGCCAATTCTCCTGGCCTGTGATCTTGGCATCAGGGACCCTGCTCTGAATTAAATGTCTGTGTCCCCCAAATTCTTATGTTGGAACTCCAACCTGCAGTGTGGTAGTATTTGGAGATGAGACCTTTGGGAAGTAGCTGGGTGGCGAGGGTGGCGTCCTCGTGGACGGATTAGTGCCCTCGTCAGAAGGAACGAGAGGGAACTTGTTCTCTCTTCCTCCCCTCACCATGTGAGACAACCAGGAAGACGGCTCTCAGCAGAGCGCAACCAGCACAATCAGCTCATCGCAGATGTTCCAGAACGTCTCCAGATTCGTGAGAAGTAAGTGTGCGGTGTGGAAGCCGCCGATCTTCTGCATTCTTGCAACAGCAGCCAGGACTGGGGAGGACAGGCGAGGGACCCAGCTGGAGCCGGCAGGCTGGAGGGCGTGTGCTCCGTGCAAAGGGCTGGCGGTTAGTTCCCTCGGGCCAGAGGCTGCCACGTGGGAGCCCTGTTGGCCAGGTTTTCTGAGGCTTGTAGACGTCCTCAAGTCACAATTTGACAATGTTGAGTTTATCTTACATTAAACGAAGGGTGTTGTCCGTCTCTGCTAGGGAGCATGAGTTTGCACCGTGGGCTTGCTCGGGTCGGTGTGTGGCAAGCAGGACAGGGAAGCGGGTGAAGCGAGGCCCGAGGCTGCTGGGTGTGGTCTGTGCATCTGGAGAAGGGCGAGCCAGATGCAGAGGAAGAAGGGTAACGATGGCAGAAGCAGGGGTGGTTTATGTTTATTTGCTTTATAATGTGGTAGAAAGACACACTGGCTCTTGACGGGCTTCTAGTTTTTATTCCAGTCCGTTGCTTCTCAACCTGGGGCTCTGTTAAGGTCCCATTTCTTTATAATAAACCGCCTTTTGCTGATACCTCTGTTAAATCCGCACAATTACTGATGACGTGGCAGGTGTCTGTTGTCGTTTTCCCCAGGGGCAGCATTCAGACTCAGCGCTCGTGTGACTGATGCTGGCTGGTCTGTGGCCGTTGCCTCCGTACATGTCGGGGTCATCCTGAGTTGCTGAATTAAACTGATGTTCCTCTAGTGGCCGCCGACCCTGGCTGTGCGTCAGTGTCAGCTGGCAGCTTTGGGGAAAAGACACATTCTTTCGGAATCAAACCCAAGTTTGCACACCTGGTGCACAGCAAAGGAAATCAGAGACCCCTGGTCCACAGCAAGGGAAGCTTTGGTTGAAGAGGCGGCTAAACGAGGAAATGGGAAGACAAGCTTCAAGTCGGCCTTTCCAAAGGACACTTGGAGAAATGTAAAGGCAGAAGAAAGAAGTTTGGGGAAAAGTTGCAGCTCTGCTCATTAGCTTGTAGCTGCAAGTTCGTCCCATGAACCCTTTGGTTTCCCTCTGACCCCACACCAGATCTACAGACTCCGTCACCAGAGGGAGAGCCTCGAGACTGCACTACAAGCTCCTGGGCGAGTCTGAGGCAGCCAGTCCAGCACTGGTCTGGGGACCACCATGAGACCATCATCAGGTGTGGGCCACACCTGAGCCAGAGTGGCCTGCAGGTGCTTAGCTGTTTAGAAAGGATCTCAAGGGGATGTGGGCCTCCCAGTTACCCCATGTTGTAATTGCAAAGTTTAGTGTCTTGCCACTTTATTGTTCGTGAACTGGAGAGCATCTTCATGAAATACTGCGGGGACAGAATGTCCGAGTAGCTTCTCTGTAATGGGATTTGTGGGTGCATCTTGGGGCTGGTAACGGTAAGGACACTTGGCAGCGGCAGGCCTCTTGCTGAAAGCGCTCCAAGTGCTTTGTAGAAGGAAGAGCTTGAGACGTGACTGTCACTTCCAATATGTAAATAAGCCTGTGTTTTCTCATCTGCTCACCTGGAGTCTGTGGCTCAGTCAAAATGGGGGGGCTGGTTGGGCGCCTGGGTGGCTCAGTGGGTTAAGCCGCTGCCTTCGGCTCAGGTCATGATCTCAGGGTCCTGGGATCGAGTCCCGCATCAGGCTTTCTG
Organism: Lontra canadensis; assembly: GCF_010015895.1. Taxonomy (NCBI): domain Eukaryota; kingdom Metazoa; phylum Chordata; class Mammalia; order Carnivora; family Mustelidae; genus Lontra; species Lontra canadensis. The sequence goes on along the minus strand of NW_022631018.1, from coordinate 18,225,523 downwards.
CTCAGCGGGGAGCCTGCTTCCCTCTCTCTCTCTGCCTGCTTCTCTGTCTACTTGTGATCTCTCTCTGTCAAATAAATAATAAAAAAAAAATAAAATCTTTAAAAAAAAATGGGGGGGCTGGCAATGTGTTTGCGAGCCATGTGGTTGAAGAAGTTCACTTGGTAGGACCCAGGTGACATCTGGGCTCTTCTGTAGATTACAAGACTGCTTTGTTATCCCCTGGCCGTTTGGTGGGGACAGCTGGGACTCTGGGCTCAATTGGGCCTCCTCTTCTTCATGTCCTTTCCACAGCGTTTCTCCAGTAGGGTAGCCAGACACAGCAGCTCAGGGCCCCAAAAGCCCAGGCAGAAGTGTCCGTCCTCACAGCGGCCAGGCCCAGTCTGCCACACTGTCACTCTCACCGTGCTCCGTTGATCAAAGCAACCAGGCCTCCCCGGTTCAGAGGGATGGGGAAATGAGCCCCATCGCTCAAGAGGAGTGTAAAAAATTTGCAGCCAACTCCCTTTAGTTGGTGAGATCATTCATCTAGGTTGCTGAGGGAAAACTCAAAATTCAGGACCTAGACCCCGATCATGTTGAACTACTCTATTTTCTGACATATTTTGTGTTGAAACTTGATGGCAATTGTTAATAGTCAAGAGGCATTTACGGAGCACCCACGAGAGACCGAGCCTTGTACCGTAATAACAATCCCAGAGCTCAATATCATAATAACTATAGGAATCACAATCTTGGTTTGATAAAACAGGGCTATACTCATGTAAATAGAACATGTCTAGAAGATAAGGTCAAGGGCACCATTATTCTAAGATCGGAGACAGGAATTTATCTCAGAACTGAGGTCTCTTTGGTGCTGTGATGCTGGTCCTTGACCCCACCCCAACCCCTGACTTCCTGCTGATACATGAGCATTGCCCTTGCCATGGTCTTCAAGGTCTACATCCTCCTGGTGCCACTGCTCTATTCCTCTTGTGTTTGATTTGCTTTTTCTTGCCCTGGACCCTGAGAACCCCGCCTCATTGCTTTTGGCCAGTACATAAGAGTCTGACGCGAGCCTCTGTCTATCTCCCTGGGCTCTACCTCAAGACTTTGCTATCATTTCCCACTGTTCTGTGCAGACCTAGCAGACATTAACACACCTCTCCAAAGCCTTGACTTATAATAAGAGATGTAAGAGTCATCACACCAGTGACCTCTAGCCTTTTTCATCCCACTGAGGGCTTTTGGTTTGACATTTCCAAGGTTTTCCTGAAAGTGGTCCCTAAGCCCAGTGAAGAAAATTGAGCAGGATTAGGCTGTGCTGTTGGAAGAGGCAAGAACTTCGAGCAGCAGTAGCAGGAAAAGGATTGCATCACTGGATTAGTGATGTGTTAGAGAGAAAGAGAGACTCAGTCTGTGAGCCACCATGGTAGCCAGTATTCTAGCTTACTCAAAATTACAGCTCCCTCCATACGGGGCTGGGCACTGCCATCTCACTGATGGCACCTGGGCCTCAAGACAACATTTGACAAAAGAAATGTGAGCAAGGTAGCCATATGGGCCCTCGTGATGTCCGCCTTCTGGTACCCATGGCCTTGTGGAACCCTTTCTACACTGAGTCAGGGCTGGCCCTTGTGATCCACAGAATATGGCAAAATGCATGATTTCAAAGACGAGGCTATAAAAGGCCTGGCAGCTTCTGCCTTCCTCTGTGGGGTCTCTTGGTCCAGAAAAGGTCACCTGCTGCACTGGGAGGACACAGAAACAGCCCCAGGAAGAGATGCATGTGGAGAAGACTCTGGCCCCAGACAACAGCCTTGGGAGTGAGCCACCTTGGGAGACAGTCTTCCAGCCCCAGACAAGCCTTTGGACGATGCAGCCTCAGTTGGACTCTCATGAGAGATGTCAAGAGAACTACCCTGCCCGAACTCCCGACCCACAGAAACTGAGATAGTAAATGCTAATTGTTTTAAGCCACTATTTCTTGAAGTGGTTTGTTACACACGTAGTTAATACCAGTATGAGCAATGTGGATTGTTTGGCACAGTCTGGAAGCATTCAAAGCCAGCCTGCGTTTGCCATGTTCCCTTTTCTCTCTATTCCGCAAGAAGGCTGCTTCATCGATTCGGGTCCTAGGGTGAAAGCAGCATGGAGCTCAATGCAGCTGATCCAAGACGGATGTGAGGCGAGAGCAAGAAATAAATCTTTGTGGCTGTCAGCCTCGAGATTTTAGAGTTGTTTATCATCACAGCATAATCTAGCCTGTCCTGGCTGAAACAGCTACAGATTGTCCATATTCCAACCTAATTCAAACTGCTTTCCATTGCTGTAGATTCTGGGAGGATTACTGGGGCTAAAAGAGATCTGATGTATTTTGAGGATCATAAATGCAGGGAAGAGAGCTAGAGCTGCCTCAGCCCTGCCCCCGGGTGTGCAGACAGATCGAGAAGCACCGACCCGCCTCGTCATCAGCCAGCCCGAGGTCCTGCACGTGGCTGCTCACGGGATCAGATGAGAACGGGTGGTTCTGTGCCCAGAGGTTCTGCCTTTAAACTCGGGATGGCTAGCCGGCTGCCAAAGCCATCTTCCTGGGCTGAGGAGGTGAGAAAATGAAGGGCAGGTGCTTTCCCGACGGCAGTGGGCATTCCCGATGAGCTAACAGCCATCCAACACCGCCACGTAACAGTTCAGGGAAGAGTTTGCAAAAGTCCAGACTTTATTGACTTTCCTGCTAATTATATTCTCTTAAGCAAGGAACCAGCTGGAGGAAGCAGAGAGAAGAGTTCAAACTCATTTGCAAGGTTATGTGAGTTTTCCCAGCTTAGAAATCATTGCTTACATAATCTCCCGAGAGAGTAGCCTGGAGCATGGTGTGTGTGTGTGTGTGTGTGGAGGGTTTCCTAATTGAGAGATACCAAATATTGGGCAGGCCTCTAACGCGGGAGTATTACTGTCGTGTTCGTCTCAAGCAGATTTGTGAGGTGCACCAGGCATCGCCAGATCCAGGCTCCCAGTGTTCTAGAACCTTAAGAACAGGCCAGCGATATTGTTCTGAGGGGCAGAAACAGCAGCAGGAAGCCATTCACTCACTGATACAATGAATCCAGTTCCTGTGGTTTCTTCTCCCAGTTCCTAGGCCTTCCCAATCCAGGAACTCCATCTCTCAGGTGAGGAGAGAGATTGTATGCTCCTGTGTCATGACCGTCTGCCCCACTATCCCTGCCACCCAGCCCTTGCCCCAAAGCCATGCATTTTCACTGCAGCCAGACCTCTGGGAAGATCACAGTTGGCATCCTCTTTGCCTGAGGGCCAGTGTTAACCCCCTGAGCCACACTCCTTGCCACAGTACACACTCGCTTTCTGTTTAGTCTCTTTCCACCTCTTCTTCCTTCCCCAGTCCCCTTAACCAGCAGAGGATTGGAGACAGACAAAAACAAGAATGTTTAAGCTTGTCACCTCTGGTCTATTTCTTCCATCTCCTAAGCCAAATTCCAAGAGGGTAATTGCATTAGTTAGCCCCAAACCCGGCCTTCCTGTGGTGCCAGCCCCCTGCTCCCTCCTCCTCCTTCTTTCATGGAGCTGGAGCCCAGTTTGCAGAAACCCCCTCACCTTGGGGGCGCCTGGATGGCTCAGTCCTTAAGTGTGTGCCTCCAGCTCAGGTCATGATCCCAGGGTTCGAGCCCCCATAGGGCCCCCTGATCAGTGGGGAGTCTCCTTCTGTTTCTCCTCCCTGCTTGTGTTTTCTCTCTCACTGTCTCTCTCTCTGTCAAATAAATAAATACAATCTTAAAAAAAAAAAAAAAGGCAAAAAATCTCCTCACCTTTCCAATCTGTACCCTGTCTGGAACCGTTTCCCTTTCTGGAGACCGGCCACCGTAGTCCCAGATGAAGCTCCAAGGGCTTCCAGAATAGAACCCTTCTTGTCACACCCTCCACCTTGCAGCCAATAAAAGGTGCAGAAAACCTGCTGCTGCTCCTGCCAGCTCCAAGGAGGGAAGAAGGCGGGGAGGACAAGGAGCGGGAATTAAGGGGAGGCTGGTGGGAGGCCCCACTGAGAATGTGGCCAGGCCCTGGGCAAAGATGGATGGAGTGTGCAGAGGGATTCTTGGAAGCTAAGGCTGGATGGGAAACTGTGCACGACCACGTTGAATCACAGCCCTGGAGATGAAAGACTAACCGAGAGACTCGTCGGTTTTCCTTAAGAATTTGGCACTTTCTCCGGGGCAGGTACGAGTGTCTGTTCTGTGGACAGGGCGCAGGTGATTTTCCTGGGGCTGTTCGCGGCACCTTCTTACCTACGTACGGCACCTAAATACACATCGAGATCTTAGACATAGACACCACCCACCCCTGAGGAGCTTCTGTCTCATTAAACGAACACCTTTGAACCTCCGCTTTGCATTTTATCCCATGCGCCCATGGGTGCCCCACAATCCACAACCCTTTTTGGAGGAGGGCTATGTTTTTCTGTGAGGCTCAAGGTCACAAATAAGAAATGTACTTGGTATGTATAGCCTTTTTATTTAAATATAGACAGATGATCGATAATAGGTGATAGATAATTTTTTTTTAAATGAAGTTATAGGAAATTCACTCTTCCGTCATTAGTTCTCTATCCTGGGCTGATGACTCTCAAAAATTGATTCTCACCAAAAAATGTATTTTTTGTATATAGAACAACCCACTGCTCTTCTAACATTTGCTGAGTACTTGCTGCGGGCCAGGGATGATTCTAGGTGCGGGGACAGACGGGAGCAGGACACAGCCCTGTCCTCCAGGAGCCTAGACAGGAGGGGAAGCAGACTTCTTAACAGAAAAGTTGTGTTTGTGCCAAAATAAGGCAGGTGCTATAATAGAGACATCAACAGATTGTTATGAAAAGACAAGAGACAGAGCCCCGAATGGTGGGGTAGTCAAGGAAGGTTTTACCACGGAGTTGACACTTATGCGGAGTTGAGTAAATAGGCTAGTCTGACACCCAGTGGCTTGTTGCTGTTCGGTTCTGGTGCTAAGTTCCCAGAGCTAGCACAGTCCCCACAAGGCCGCCCCCACTTCATATACCAGCCACAAGTTCGGGGGTTCCCAGGCCACATGCCCTTCTTCTGGATGACTGTCTATAAATTTAGGGGCTCTCATGACCACCGGAGTTTTGACAATTTGCTAAGACAACTGACAACTCAGGAGAGAGCTATATTACGAGTAGTTTTGTTATAAAAAACACATACAGATCAGGAACAGCCCAATGAAGAGACACATAGGGTGAGGTCTGGGAGTGTCCTGGGCCCTCTGCTCATGGAAGGAGGGTGCGTCATGCTCCCAGAACATCAAAGGCCTCACCAGCCAGGAAGCTCTGCTGAGCTCTGGCGGCCAGAGTTTTATTACCTAGGCACAGTTGATTAAACCACTGGCCCCATGATTAAACTCCATCACCAGTCTTTTTTCCCTCCCTGGAGCCAGAGCATCAACGATCCCGCTAAAGACCCTCTCATCCAATGGTCCGTCTTCCTGGGGACCCACTCCCATTCTGAAGCCATCTAGGGGCCCACAATGAGTCACCTGGCTAACGTAATGATAGCACAGTGATCCGTGGGACTCAGGCATAGCAAAGGTACTTCGATCACTAAGGAAATCCCAAGGATGTGAGAAGATCCATGCTAGGAGCCTGGTGGGGAAAATCACACAGATTCTCTACAATGGAACAAATTTGTTGTAACAACTAAGACACACTGGGTAGAAAACTTTACCGAATGATTAAGAGTTGCTGCAAGTGTAGATTTTTGGCCTACACTGACCAAAAACGAAGTTGAAGATTTCCCTCGGTTCCTGTCCACAGGGTAGCAGGGGAGCTTACCCTGGATTAAAGACAGCACAAGTCACCTCTGTTTATCTTCTCCCTTGTCCGCAGCCTTGCATCTCCCCCCACTTCTGCCTGCTGCGCCTTTTCATCAGTCCTTCAAACTTTCCTGCCTGCACGTTCTGGCACAGAGCCCCAGACTCCACTGACAGCAGCATCCCACAGAACCCTCCTTTCCATCCGCGCTCCTCCCCAAGGCCGCAAGCCGGGTGTCACGCCCCCAACCCCAGAGCCCAGTGCTATGTCTCACACCGGCAGTCACATGGCAGTCATCACATGGCAGTCACTTAGCTCGGGTTTTGCAGTCTTCCAAGTGGTCACAACGAAGAAACAAAAATATGGAGCTTTTTACAGAGACTTTAGAAGGAAGAGAAAAAATAACATCCCCTAGGATCTCTGTGATGTGAGCCCAGTCTCTCGTCACACTCTTCCCTTTGTCCCTGGCTTCTCCCTGTCCTCTTCTGGGGGGTGGTAAGGGATCATCATTGTCCTCACCTTGCAGGCATGAGGTTGGTCCCAAAGGATGGCCATGAAAGAATGGATTCCTTCAATCGTGTGTGCACATCCACAAATTTTCTCTCTCTTTCTTTTGGGGTTTGGGATGCTTTTAGGAAAAAATTATGAAAGGGAGGGTAAGGTTCAAACTATAAGCAAATAAAACAAAGTCTCTCCAGGAGATAAAGATTCTACATCAAAATTCCCATTCTTCCCAGAGACACTGGGATTGGGTGGGGAAAGAGGAAGGCTTAGTTTTATTTTCTTGAGGAGTCCCTGGACCTTTCATTTATCCACTGAACAAATACTTACTGAACAACTATGTGCGAGGCACTGTTCCAGATGCCTCAAATGCAGCAAGAAATGAAATAAGAAACTTCCCTGTGTGGACGGTCTCTTCAATAAATGATGTTGGGAAAAGTGGACAGCTGCATGCAAAAGAATGAGACTGGACCGCTATCTTACACCACACATAAAAATTAACTCAAAATGGATTGAAGACTTGAATGCAAGACCCCAAACTATAATACTCCTAGATGAAAACAGGCAGTAAGCTCCTTGACAACAGTCAGTTTGTAATTTTTGAATCTGATGCCAAAAATAAAGGCAATAAAAGCAAAAATAAACAAGTGAGACTACATCAAACTAAAAAGCCTCCACACAGTAAAGGAAATCACCAGCAAAACTACAAGGCAACCTACTGAAAAACCTACAGGGAAAACTTCTGTGCTGGTGAAGTTTACATTCCTTTGAGGGAAGAAAAACAAAACAAAAAACATACAATATGGCAGGTGATGGTAATTGCTCTGAAGAAAAACAGAACCAGTTAAGCGATTAGAGAGTGATGACAAGGAGTGGATTACAGGGAGATCAAGACAGCCTGGTGAGCTGCCATTTGAAGTGAGTTGAGAAAGTGACCACATTGAAAGGATGGAGTTCCTGGTAGAGGCAATAAGTGCAAAGGCCCTGAGTAGGCCCTCACAACAATGCTGGAAAGTCAGTACTATTGTTATCTACCCCCTTTTTTTTTTTAATTCTTTCCTTCTCCAGTTTCCTCATCCTCTTCTCCCTTCCCTTTCTCTAACCTCTCCCACAACTTCTCCTCTTCCCTTTCCTTCCCTGATTTTCTCCTTCTTCACTTAACATCAGCTGTATCTAGCACTACCTTGGAGTAAGTAAGCCCAATCTTGTCCAGGAAATGCTGAAACTTTTAAGAGGTGGGTGAGAAGAATAGAAAGAACAATCCATCTCACTGAGTGACACTCAGTCCACACATAGCCCTTCTCTGGCTCTGGGCTGCCTGGAGAGCCGTCTTCAGTTCTTCAAACACGCGCTATGCGCTGCCTTCCGTCAACTGTCCACAACGTCTCCCATCAGCTCGGGGGAGTCTGGGAAGCAGGATGTGGACGGAAAGGAAGGGACTGCAGAGAACACATTTCTCTACTGTCAGCAGCCAAACTGGAAACTCACCAGGACCTGCCATCGCAGATGTCCTGGTTAAGGCATTGAAATCAGAATGTTACCTGCTCAGCTCCTTCTGTGATAGAGGGAACAGAGGTTGTCTCACTTGTACACAGTTCCAGAAAATGCATTACACTCTATAAGAGAAGGAAAAATCCCTCTTAACAATGGCATAATTTTCACATCCTCTTCTCTTTGAACTTATGCCAGAAGATATGCCATCATTGGTTCTCCTTAAGAGAGACTCCCATCCGTATGTGCAAAGATCAATGCTGCCTTGAATCCGTCCCTCGGAGCGTCTCCCTCTCAGGAGGGAAGCGCCTGGTGGAGGTGTGCTCGCCTCAGACGGGACGGAGGACGACTGAGACACACGCTGTTTCATTTGTTTGCTCTTCTCCATCCTCCTGTTCCGGCCCCTCCGGACCTCATCTTCACGCCACCAAACCCACCCCATCCCGTGTCCCTCCCACTGAGAATCCCGCCAGCATCCCTCTGTGTTGCCTGGGCTTTGTGTCTCTGCCGGACCCTCCTCACACGTTCGGGTGACAACCCTTTCCCATGTGGTGTGCTCCTCCCCCCACTAGCTTGCGGGCCCCCATGGGTCAGCCTCCTGGTCTCTCTTATCCCTTGAGAGTTCAGTCTGCTGTCCAGGCCCAGAAATGGTACAACACGGGCTGAGGGGCTGCGCAGGCCCCACTTCTGAGGGGCCTTTGTAGACTTGCCTGGGTTTTAATTTTGAAGTTGTCATGCCAACGGCAGTAGCTTTAATTGAGACACTTCTTGACCTCGAAGACTGTGCTTCGTGCTAGTGTCCTCCGTCGTGATCCCCTCCTCAGCTTTGTGTCTTGTCTGACGTACAGGAGAGTATCACTGGTTTGCATTCGTAGAACACTTGATGCAAAGCCCAATTCCGCCCAACTCCGAGTTAACGGTCAGTGGCAAGGGGTTCATTCCCAGTGTGTGTGGAATCATCTGCCAGAGTTAGAAGAGCACCTGGAAATCCTAGATTATTCATATATCATGGGGAAAAAGGGAAGGGATGAAGGAAGAAGAGGAAAGAATGGAGATGATTTAAAAAGGAAAGAGCTAGAAAATTACTTCATTTCTTCTTTCACACATTCATGGATTAGTTGAATAAAACACTTCCTGAGCAGAGATGTGAGCTCTTCACTGGGCCTCCGTGATCCCAGACCCTATCCTGGATCTAAGGAATGTAAGAGGGAACATGGCGGATGTGGTTGTGGGCCTCAGTGTCTGTGGTACAGTGCCCCTTGTGAGCCCAGGGGATATGCCTGGCCCAAGTCACATAACTGGAATACCTAGCAGCTTCTCCCTCAGTTTCCATGGAGACCCCAGGGCCACGAGGAGGGAGGTCCTCTCTGGTATCATCCAGCAGCTTCCAACCTTCTTTCATCTTGGCCTAAGCTGTGGCCCTTCTTCCAGCTGCAAATCCCACCCACACTGGGTCTCTGGCGGAGGGAGAAGGAGCAGCTGACCTTGGGGAGGGCTTCAGGCTGAAGGTGATGTATACCCCCGAGGAGGAGGAGGAAGTTGGCTCTGCCTCACGGCTGGCCAAGCAGAACTGCCACGAAGAAAATTATGAGGTGAATTAAACTTTAATTTGATTTTTATTTAGTTTCAGCAACCAATAAAGGGACAGCAATTTTCCAAGTCTTGTCAGCGGTTGGAGGAATGTTTTGAGGACATCTGTTTTATTAACAGCAGCAACAATAAACGCCAATCCCATATTTGTAGAGGAGCTGCCTTCCAAGGCGCTCTGAGCCTCTGAGCACTTTCACTGATCTTATCTGCTGCCTCCCCTGCCCTCCCGGAGAAATTGTATTTACTTGTAATTAAGCTTAAGTCAGAGCTCTCCCACAGCCCTTCTGCTGCTGCCTCCTCAACCCAGGGCACCTGGAAAAGGCCTGCACAGCGGAGGGTTGGGGGTGGGCCAGTTAGAGAGGGAGACCGGGAGACAGGGAGTGGGAAGGGCCAGGTGCCAGCTCTCATTCCTTCATCAGCCTTTATGCGACACTTGCTGGGGACTCAGCACCCAGCGGCCCTAGTACTGTGTGCTGAGTTTTCTGGGCTTAAGAAAGTGTAGAGTGATGTATGGCCATAGGGAACAAGTGGGAAAGCATTTCTGGTTTGCATAAAATTCCATTTATCTGAAAGAATAGAAAAACACGGAGATTTCCTATTTTCCCCAAGCCTTTTCTCTCTTTTTTCCCCTTCACCTTGCCAAAATGCCTAAATTGCTTTAAAAATAGACAACTTTGGGACGCCTGGGTGGCTCAATTGATTAAGCTCAGTTCGTGATCCCAGCGTCCTGGGATCGAGTCCCACATCAGGCTCCTTGCTCAGCAGGGAGGCTGCTTCTCCCTTTGCCTCTGCCTGCCACACTGTCTGCCTGTGCTCACTCTCTCTGACAAATAAATAAATAAAATCTTTAAAAAAAATAGACAACATTAATTCTAAGTACTTGACAGTAAGTATGTAATTACAGCAATTTCCAAACTGACTGTAGTTTAAGCACAGAAAGTGATGTGTTTTACTTGTAGAAGCCAAACGGGATACACAAAATATCAGATTGCAGAATATTGTTTGGGCGGTAAAAGGAACATAAGACATGCTTCATCACGAATGAACCTTGAAAACACTCTGCTAAGTGAAAAGCAGTCATAAATGACAACACATTAACTGTTCAAGATAGGAAACAAGAAGTGTTTGGTGATGGGATCAATCACCAAAACACTGCATTGGCTGAGCAAAGTCATCGAAACTTCCTAGACCTGGGGTCAACATGGGCATGCAGGGCTGGGCTGGGATGATGGTCAGGGATGAGGGGAAGGGTCTTAAATGGGTTTTATGATGGTAACAATGTACCACAACTGAGGGGTTTGATTACCTTCTAAGGTTATTAAAATTGCAGAAAAGATTCCTAGAAAAGAAGCTGGGCAGATAATCTATCTAAAGAATACTATAAGGCAAAATGTAACCAAGAATAATGTGTTGGTCAAGTTATAAGTCATTTGGGAAATTCACTTTTTTAAAAAAATAAAATTCTTTTTTCTATTAAAGAGCAGTATATACATTAAAAATATCAATTCATGTATTTATTTCTATTGTCTTTTTTCCTAGCCTTTTTTGGATTGTTTTTAAAGTTATCCTCACAGTGCTACCTCATATTATAACACTCATTTTTCAGTTCAACTTATAAGAAGGATTTATTCGTGTTATTACAAATTCTTACTAAATAGCACATTAACCAGGCAACTTTCTGATTATGTGTATTGTTAGAAGGAAACAGTTTCAAAATGACTGGTAATAAAATTCATCTACACCAAGAGCTAGGCAAACTTCGATTAATCTGAATACTTAGAGAATTAATTCTCGTTTATAGAATAAGTCTCTCCCTTAAGAGCGATGCAGTGTTCTAAGGAGGGAAACAGGAAATACAATTTAAAAGCTAAAGAGCACAAAGGCATCAATATCAGCTTTTCTTTGCCCGTCTCTTGGCAATGGTTTTCTCAAAACTGTTCCCGGGATGACGGCAGATACAGAATGGAACAAGGAAGTCAACCGGGTTGTTGAATGAGGTTGTTTTAAAGTCGCAGCTGAAACAAAATGGTCTTGAAAAGCAAGGTATCAGAGAGTGGAAAGGCTTTTTAAATTCCGGAAGCTGGCTTTGAACATCAGGAGCCAGACGGGAAGGAAGCTGGGCATAACATTTATCCACAAACCACAGGATAGGTCGGAATGCATGACAGGATAGGCTGCCTCCCGAGGACTGGTTATTACTGAGATAAAGAGCTCATAATACAATGTAAATCAGTGTCATCACCACGAGCACTCTTCAGTTCAGTTGGCACTTTCTTTTTTGGTAGCCAGACTTCCTTGAGGAAGGGAACAGCGTGTTGATTCACATGCTGCCGTAGTGTCCTTCTCTTGTGCAATCCTGCACTTTGAGGAGCAGGACGGAAGAGACGGTTTTCCATCCCAGAGCAGGAGGTGAGAGAGAGAACAAGAGAAGATGCCATTGTGTCGCTTCCCAGTGAGAGGGTGTGGAGTCCTGACCACCATCTCCACACTCCTCTCCTTGGGCTTGATCCCAGCAACAAATCCGACAGTCAGCCCTGATAGGTCAGGGCCTGCGAGGAGCAGACGCTCATGCCTTGCTCCCCAAGGTGTAGCCTCGGGAGGGGTGAGGCTCTTCGAGAAAGACATCTCCCACCACACCACCCGCGATGTGGAATGGTGCCGAGTGGTGGTCATTACCTCACAGCATCTTAAAGAACTTGAGGTCCATGGCGGGAGGAGAAATGTTGTGAGAAGGCTAATAGATACCAGAGGCCTTGGGTTGGCATGAAAGGGGCCAGAGTGGTGCCTCTGGTCTTGGGAGGCTGTGGCAGAGCCGGCCATCCACAGCAAAGGTTGAGAGGAAAGACGCTGGGCCATCATGGCCTGCAGAATGGAAGGCAGCTGTGGGGCAAAGGCATCCCCCTGAGCCTCTCCTGCACTGGGGTCCACTTACCTACTCTTCTTACTCCCTCCAGTACCCAAAACTTAGATATACCCTCCCCGTTCCCCACTGGACAAGGAGGGGAGGAGGACTTTGACTTTACCATGTATCCGTCCCTCAAAAAAATGGCCGACCATTACACTGAATGTGAGCAGAATGGGTAAGACCAGATTTTCTACGTTGGTAAAAGTGACGGCTTGATCATAAAGTTCAGTTAAGAGGAAATAAAGGCACATTTCTGTACTTTCTAGGCTGTTTCAGTCAGGGTAGGCCAGACCACGCTACAATATCAAATAACCCCCAAATTCCAGGCACACAACACATCTACCTTGGGTCAGCCGGGGCTGCCAGTCGAAGTGTGTATGTTTTTTGTTTTGTTTTTTTAAATTCACTGTCTTTTAAAAACACAGTCAGATACATATATGGGCAGCAGTCGCCTTTGGGTTGCTCTGAATGATGAATGATGAGTCCCCAACCTGGAATGGTTGGGTAGAACCAGTGGTCAGGGACTCAGAGTGGTCTGCTTTCAGTTTTGTGGGCTTCGTGGCTGGTTGTAATTGGGAATGACCAGCTGCCCTCACCTGTCCCGACAAATGCGAAACTAAGTAGAAAGAGAGAGAGAGAGAGAAGTAAAGGAAATACAGCCACATGCTGGCACACACCCATCGCCACTGTGTTCACCCTCAACCAGTATCAACATGGTCCACAGTTAGCCCTGGGAGGTTTTCCACCAACCAATGGTCCTACCACTTCTTTAGAACAAACTCAGAGAGTCTGGGTGCTATATTTTGGTTTCTTATACATTTTTTAAAAGATTTTATTTTATTTATTTGACAGAGCAAGCGAGCACACAAGCAGGGGGAGCAGCAGGCAGAAGGAGAAGCAGGTTCCCCACTGAGCGAGGAGTCCTATGTGACTCGATCCCAGGACCCGGGATTGTGACGTGAGCCAAAGGCAGGTGCTTAACCGACGGAGCCACCCAGGCGCTCCTATATTTTGTTTTTGAGTATGAAAATGTCCCCAAATGGAAACGTCTCCACTTCCCACCTGTGTGGGCCAGGGTGTCAGCCCGGGCCACGGAACAGGGGAAAGTGAAGAGCTTCCCCTGCGGCAGCTGCGGTCCACCTGCTGGGGCCGCTGCCCTCTCCCACTCCCCCTGCAGCCCACCACGGAGGTGTGGAGACACAGTCCCCAGCTTACACAGCACTCGACACCCTCCCTCCTTTCACCCTTCCCTTCTTAGGGAAGAGGTTCAGGTTTGGGCAGCAATAAAAGGAACACTTCTGGAAGACACATTTCCCCTAGAATGTGTGTGTGTGTGTGTGTAGAACAAGCCCTGTGTATTCTTTTTAATCACTGGGGGGCCAGGAATGGTAGCTGAGAGCAAGATGCTAGACACTGACTAAGAGTAACCATAAGCGTGAATAGGTTTGGCCTGGGGCAGAACGATGTTTTCTGTAGAGAGCGTTGCCAGCATTTCAGGATATCCACCGCTAGCCCTGATTATGTCGTAGACTAAGCTCAGACAGAGAGTGAGGACACTCCCTTCCTGTTCCTTGTGTCACCGGGTCACCCATCCCCCAAACTGCACCAGGAATAAGACAAAACAGAGGTCCAGAAATGATTTCTCCTATAGACCAATCACCTGTGCACATTCAGCAGAGAGGATAAAAAATGCCCTTCAAGGAAGGACGGGCTCAGAAACCGCATTCTCTTTCAAAATTAATTTTAAAACCCCGTGGCAGGGGTGGGGGAAAAAATCCTTTAGCATACCTTATAAAACACAGGATAAGGTCAACCGTAAATAGCAGAGTCCTTCTCCTAACTTGGTTTGAAAAAAAGAGTGAGACTGAGAGAGAGACCCATGGAATAAAAGACAGACTCCACAAGAAAGGGAATGCCGAAACTAATTAGAGGAACCCGCCGAATGACAGTTTAGATCCCCCCAGAGGACACAAATGTCCTCCGTGAATCCTGTCTGGAAATGACTTTGGAAAGGGGGGATTCCAGGCTGCTCAGAGGGTCTCTGCTTTCTCGGAGCAACAGAGCAGAACCGGGAAAATTCTTCAGGTTTACAAGTTGAAGCCTGGCGTGAGCAACTATTAACAGGAAACCAGTACCAGGGTTGACCAGCAGCCGGGAATCACCTGGTTCAAGAGCAAAATGTGTGGACGTGCGTGCACGCGTGTGTGCATGTGATCTTTCACGGATGCAGAACGAGGGAGGCGCTTGAAAAGTCCTTGACACCAGAAACAGAACCTGAGCAGGCCAGACCAAACCCCACGGAGGTCCCATTCCAATGGTGCAGGAGGAGGGCGGGGTGGGAAATTCTTCAGCTGGCCTGTCCACTCAGGGTCATAGGACCTGGGAGGCAGCCGCTCCTTGGGTCCTGTGAGGTCAGGTGTCTTTCGACACCCCCTGAAGGGTTTTGCTCACTTGTGACTTTCTGGGGGCAGCAAGATGATTCATCGAGAGTGACGGCCCCCATACTCTTGGGACTTCCGGTGGCCGCAGGCACACCCCGCTGGAAGCATGAACCAAAGGAATGTATTCTTGTATGACAATGGCAGTTTGAAACGCTACCTTTTTTTCGTGATTGTAAAAGTGACCCATGTTCTTTAGGGTGTTTTGATGGTCATCCTCCCTTCCATTTCTCTCCAGGGTGGTCGGACAGGTCGGGGTAGCCAAGGGCCCCCCTTTACCCTGACGCTGATGATACCTGTCTTCTGGGGTTGGGTGAGTCTGCATGGCTTCCCCACCCTCTGATGCGCGGACCTCGTTTACCTTCCCATTCTGCAGAGCGGGGGTCACTCTTTCTTCCGGGGGCCTAGGTTGAGCCTTAGTGGCAGTCGCTGCAGGCACTTGTGACAACTCTTTGGAGACATGTGGTAGCACCGCAAGGACAGGGGAAGAGGGACACATTCCTCACTCACCCTTCCGTGCGTGTGTGCCAAGAGGAGGGCAGCGGCAAGCAAAGCCCAGGTTTGCACCGGAGGACCTGGCCGAGCTGGCGGGGCTCCCTCCTGCCGGAGAAGCAGTGGGCGGAGGCCCCCAGCCCCAGGCGGCCCTCTGGTGCCCACCTGGCTGCAAGCGTCGCCAGGAGCTCCCTGGGCAGGGGGCGCAGCAGATGCCAGCGAAGCAGAGCGGGGCAGCGGGCGGGGGAGCCGAGAGGTCTCCTCACCCGCACAAGAACCCTGTGGAAACGCCCTGAAGGCACGGGTGGGCGGAGGAGGGGCGCAAGGGGCAAGGCCCCAGTAGCAGACCGAAGAGAAATCCCGTTTCTTTCTGCTCCTGTGACCCTGCCGGAGCCCCCAGGTCCACGTGGCTTTGGATGCAGGCGAGCACGTCAGGGCTTCTAGATGAAATCTCTAATAAAGATACTTTCTTCTCTCGGTAATTATCGTAGATCCCCTCCTGAAATGCAGAGTCTTCCTCAACCATGTTTCCAGTGACTGTAAAAATACAAAGTAAGGCCTCAGAGCCACCTGGGGGTGGGCCCAGAGCAGACCTGGGTCCTGCCGTGACTCGCGGCCACTGCGAGAAATTAATCTTACCAAGGTCCTCGGGGTGATCAGGCCCGGTGGCTTTGACCCACACTTTACAGAGCTCATAAAGGGCAGATGGCAAAACAGAGACGGCCTTTTATTAATGCACGTTTAGATTTATGTCCGCCAAGGCGACTAGGTACCCCTGGCCCCTGACCTACAAATTCACTCCCTGAGGGAAAACTGTGGGGAAGCTCATTTGTCATCGGAAGCGTTCCAGGTGAGAACGGAGTCAGAAGGATGGGCTCTGAGGGCCACCCGTTGCTGGCAGGGCCTGAGCTAGCCCAAGGGGGATCCATGCACAGGTCAGAATGAAAATGGGACAGCGTCGTGAACCTGCTGCTGACAGGGGCCCCCATGCTCGCTTTGTCGCTCTTGTTTCCAACTCCCGTTCTGCCTATCACATCACTTACGGGAGGCAAACCAACTTCCCAACAGCCAGTATCCCAGTCTGCTAAAAGCCAAGTGAACAACTTACCAAATTACTGATTCCCCAACACCTTGCTCCTGTTGCCTACTTCTGGGGCTTGTTGCAGACAGCCGTAGGATGTTGCTTCCATTGTCTTGGAGGCTTTGTTTCCAGGGCCTGTCTGGTGTGGCCCCTGGGAACCCAGCAATCCCACTAACGGTCTGTCAGGTCCGCCCGGTTGAAGGCAGGTTGTATGTTTTCTGCTGTTTGATCTCTACCACACAGCATTTTGTATGCTCACAGCCGAGCTCACTCTTCAGCACAGCCGCCTGCCTTCTCTAGTTTTGAGGCCTCACGCATAACTTGGATTTTACAGGCCACACATCTAAAATGATAGAGAGAACGCATTTCATGAAAAGGATTTTGCTAGTTTCCGCATTTGTCATGGGTAAGCAAAATTAACAAGTAGACAAAAGTCTTTGTCCAAAAGACTGATAAAGTCAGCAAAAATAGGGAAGGGCAAATTAGTATAAAACTGTGTTTAAAAGCAAACCATTCTTTCACATATGTAACGTTCAAGCGAAAGGAGTCTGAAATTTGAAACAGGCACACGATATCTGATTGAGCTCATTCACAAGGCCATGATTAAGGATAATACTAAAGACAATGGGCGAATTGTACTTGCAGAGAGAAAACTACCTTATTATTTATCAAATCCTTGACATTGGAGAGGTGCACACTCCGTGAAATTTGAAATGTACAAGATCCTCTCGTGACTTAATGACATAGACCCAAAGGGCCAAATTCACTAGCAGTTGGCCTATCTCGGTGACACAACTGTAGCAAACTGACTTCCGCTGCAATCACTCTGGTGAGCGCTTCCAGCAGTCTAAGGTTTCAGGTACCAGGTTTGGCAGTTTGGGGTAAGTTACTCATTCAGTAAAATAATTTTCATCATGTTGACTTTTGATGATTGATCACTGAGTGACTTATCTTTTGGTGAATTGATGTTTGATCAATTGGTTTTCATCAAATTTGCCCAAAGTTCTTTGAATTTATTACCGCCATCATTTAGGTTAGCGTTAAATCTCTGGACTTAGGCACTTCTAGCTCTTAGAGAGTCATCTTAAATGACTTAGCAAACCCCCAATTGAATCCTACTGTGCTGACTGTGTAGTTTAGTCTGAGGACAAGCATAGTGTTAGTTTCTTGGGAAACAATGTCACTAACACATGCCTGTACTGTTTATCAAAATTTGGATCTCTGTTTCTAGGCTTCTACCGAATTATTCACAGCACACACATAGTTAGAGCATGCGATCTTCTTGTAAATAGTTTCCTGGGGTCTCCCCAGGCATTGATTCTCAAGGAGGGTGACACCACTGGGAGTATTTTGGAAATTTATGGGGGCAGTTTTTTTTGTCACAATGACTGGAGGGTACCACTTGATGTAGGAAAGACATTAGGGTTTGAAGCTGACAACCAAGAAAGAATTCTTGAGGTGTCTTTGGTGCAAAAAGGTAATTTTATTAAAGCATGGGGACAGGACCCATGGGGAGAAAGAGCTGCGCTGGGGTCATGAGGAGTGGCCCAGTATATACTTTCAAGTTGGGAGAGGGTTAGGGATAGTGTAAGTCTCTAAGGAATTTTGGAAGCAAGGTTTCCAGGACCTTGAGGGGGCTGGCTGTTGTTGGGAAAGGGTCATTTATTACCATCTAATAAATCTGAGTCATGAGACACTTCAGATATATATCAGTGTGTCATATGCTTGAGGGCTGATTGCCAACCCATATCTTGGGGGGAGGTCAGAGAGAAAGAAAGTTTCTAAAGGAATTTTTATATGTTAAAGTAGACTTACAGGAGCCCAAGGGTCAGGCTAGGATTATCTTTTGCCCTTAGCAAAGTATTAACATCAAGGCAGCCGCTGAGTTCCTAAACAATGTCCCTCTGCCTGTTTCAAGGACTTGTCAATGGGCTGTAGGTAGTAAGGAAATTTAATAATTTTTCCTTTGCTTTTGTTTCCTACATCACCACTGATGTCTTAGGGAGGGGGTCAAGAATGAAGCAGTTCCTGAAATGCACAAGGTCTTCCCCACTAACAGCACCTGTTCTGGGTCTCATACGACTTTGGGAAATTGCACTAGACATTAGTGTAGTTGAAAATCCTACAGATAATTATCTAAGCCTAGAATGTAATTGTGAATCAAAGGGAGATGATATTAGGTTTTGCTTGGAACTTTATTTACCAGAAGTTGTTCACAGTTTTGGAAATGAATGTTTCTGATAGCTATAGTTCTCGTGATACTAAATCACCAGTTTAACCACAATAATATCAAACTGTCTTTGCAACTCTTGTGCTCATGATGATTTTCAGTAAAGGTGAGAGCATCAGACTCTTTGCTGTGTCTTCTGGTGTAGTCCTGTGCTAGGATCACATTTTTAAAACACACTTTATTTCTGATTCTTTTCCTTTTATTTTTACCTTATAGTACAGTAAAGTATAGTACTTTATAGTACAGTAAAATCCTCTTGATTTTTTAAAAAATATATATGTGTAGGTAGGTTGTATTATTTAAGAATTTCATTTGCAGAGAGTAAAAGGGATATTAGGAAATATTTCTTATAAACAGGAAGCATGGTGTCCAAGAGGGCTGTCGTCAGCTTTCTCCCTCCTTGCACTGCTCCATTGTCAGGCCCTGGCACTCGGCTTCTGTCCCTCTAATTGTGCTCTGGGGGCAGAAGGAGGCTTGTAGTCAGCCTAGGCTTTGAGGCCGGAGAGAATGACCTCCAAGATGAACGGACCTCACTAGAGTACTCAGGAGCTCCCAGCTCGGTGACCGCCTGTGTTGCAGTAGAAGCACCTCCCCCGTACCCTCCACTTGCCCACGCTCCTCATCACAGCTCCCCCCACTGGAGGTCTTACTGTGAAAGCCCTTCTCTCCCACTGGTAAGCCTCAAAGGAGGGATGGCATGCTTGAAGAGAATACCAAAAGTGTATCTCTACACTGCACTTTCAGCTAAAAACTGTCTTTGAAAGATTCCTTTCTCTTTAGAAATGTGTCACCTGCGAGGATTCCCCAACAAACACTTCAGCATTATTACCTGCGATTATTAGGTTAGCCGTGAATGCAAGAGAGGGCAGTCCTCTGCAGAAACCAGGCCCTGGTGTGGGAAAGGAGAACTGGTAAGGCCTTGGGTCTGGTCAAGAAACCCCATTGGTGTGGGCCCAGCAGGGGTCAGCTGGAGGGGGCGGCAGGCACAGACTTTACCAAGGTAAGTCTCAAGATACGCCCCTGACCGGGAAGATGAGACATAATTTCCCACGGGAACATGTCTGAAAAGCTGAAATTACTGCGGGGCTGGCGATAAGGGCCGCAGATAGGAAATAAAACCAACAGTCATCTCTGTTGGTGAAATCAGCGGTGATTTTCTTCTCTTCCTTTCCCTCTTCTGTATTTTATAGAAAACAGTGACTCAAGAGTGCCCTGGCGGGGTGGGCGTTCCAGGACTAGCGCTCAGGAACCGTGATCTGACACAAATGAGGACTCGCCCTGTCTAGGTTTGCTCCGTCAAGTGCAGAGCAGGCTCCTGCCAGAACAGACTCCGTGGAGGAAGGAGGAGTCGGGGAACTAGCCATGGTGTCGCAGTGCTCCGCAGCTGAAATTACTCCAGGGCTTGTGACTTTGAAAGAGCGGGTTTCTCCGGGGTTGGTCTGGACCAGCCGTCCTCATGGGGAGCCTTCAGAGGTGGTCATCGCCTGTGTTCCTGGGGCCCGGCTCCCCTGCCTTTGGGAGACACGGGCTTCCTGGGCAGGTCCTTCTGTGCGCTGAATAAGCAAATAAATGGACTGGCCACCACAGAGAGCAGAAGCCAAGCAGGACCGAGTGGGCCTCTGGCCTGGAGAGGGGTCATCCAGAGAGAGAAATGATCACCATGGTGACCAGGGCTGGCCCTGCCCAGGGAGGCTGGTCATCAGTGTCCTCTCCTCGCTTCCTCTTCAGCACTGTCCCCCACCACCAACCTTGTTTCTTGGAAAGTAACGATATCGTGGGCCAGAGCCCGAGTATTCTTACATGCGACTTTTCCCTTACCTTCCATTAACTGCCAGGACAAATCTTAACTGTTAATTGCCTGAATTTATTTTTAAATACCATTCACCACTTTAACGTTGGTTAATTCCAGCAACTTTTAACTTCGGTGATTTTTTTCTTTCTCCATTAACCAACCAGTATTTACCGCGCATGGGTTATGTAGGAGACAACGATCAAATCCTATGATGGGCCAGTATGCTGCAAACATGCCAAATGTTGATTTGGGGAAGCAAGAGAGGAAACTTGCTTCCCATTGGGAAAGTCAGTGGTGTCTGTGCTAACGATTCCTGAAGCTTGGGACCTTGCCTGGGCTCTGGGCTCCCAGGGCTCTGTGAATATGGCAGTGGTGGGATGGGTGGAAGGCAGCTTGGATTTGCAAGAATACTGACATGCCTCCTGCCTTAGTTGTCTAGAACCCTCCTACCTCTCTGAGTTAATACTGTTTTATCTCCAAACTTCTCAGAGAACCTTCTCACTACCACGTTCCCTTGATCCCAATCCAAGGACTTGTTTCCTTCACTGTTGTCCTAAGTAGAATCTTATTATCTTATTATCTCATATTCTTGACATTGCAGGACCCAGAAATTCAACTCTGTAGTTCACTGGGAGTACAGAAGTCCTTAGGAGCTTGTTTCCTATTAACCAGATTTACAGGAGATTGGTGTATGTATCTGTAGTACCACCTTTTCCTTTGCACAGGGAGATATCCCTAACCAGCAAGCCCTAGGCATTCTGCTTGGCATATAGGGTATTAGGAATTTTGTGCCACTGTTGGCAACAGAGCTCTGGGATAACGGTGGTTTAAAGAAGATAGAAGTTTTATTTTTCTCTCATGTAAATGAAGTTTAGATGTGGGCGATGAAGGGATGATATGTGGGCTTTGTAGAGTCATCAGCGCTCCTGACTCCTTCAATAAGCATCCTTACTGCATGGCTTCCATTCACAAGGTCACTCAATGTCACAAGTTGGACATTGCCTCTCCAACCATTGAATCCACAGTTCTGGCAGGAAGAAAAGGAACGGCAAGGCCAATGGGGACTCCAAACTGACTCAAATATCCTCTTTATGGGGCTCTCCCCAAAGGTTTCCAACATCTTAGAAGCCAGAACTTAGTCACAGAGTTACCTAATTTCTTTAAGAGGAACTGGGGATTTCACGACTCTCACTCTTTCCAAAATCATGATTATGTCGTAAAGAAGGGGACAGAAAGAATACCAGGCAGACAACTAGCAATCTCCACCATTATTGGGGAAACAGGATCAGATTTCTTTCTTCCTTCCTTCTTTCTTTCTTTCTTTCTTTCTTTCTTTCTTTCTTTCTTTCTTTCTTTCTTTCTTTCTTTCTTTCTTTCTTCTTTCTTCTTTCCTTTTTAAAGATTTTATTTATTTGAGAGAGAGAAAGAACATGGCAGGGGAGGGGCATAGGGAGAGGGAGAAGCACGCTCTCCATTGAGCAGGGAGCCCCATGCGGGGCTCAATCCCAGGACCCTGAGATCATGACCTGAGCTGAAGGCAGACGCTTAACCAACTGAGCCACCCAGTGGAACTGACAGAACACAACATACTTCCACCATACAATCGTGCAGACCACACTATGGTGGGCCTGATCAGCTACTTATATTTCCACTGAGACGCCCATTTCGGTTATGAATAGAATGTTGAATACTGAACAAGATCCTGACATTTCCTCTCTGGCTGATAATTTCATTCTAAGAAAGGGGAGAAAAAAGCAGAGGCTTATGACTCTTCCCTCAGAGAGGAAGAGTCTTCCTCTATGCCCTTTAACTATGAGGCCAGAAAGGAGGGAACAAAGGGAAATCAATGACATAGCAGGGTTCCTGGGAAGAGAAGGTGCTAGAGAATTCTGGCTTCCTGAATATGCTGACAGGAGGAACACTCTTTCATGTCCTTTGGATGGAAATTGGGAAGCTGCTCAAAGCTTGTGTTCATTCAGTTGAGGTTGGTATAACGTACCTGGTGGCCAGAAGCCCAGGCTGTATGAACAAGAAGTCTGCATCCAGGATGGGGGTCCTCTCATTCCCATTGTCCTGTGTGGGCATTCAGATGCCTTTTCCACATTAGGCATCTGAATTCTGCCTTGACCTACAGTTTTTATGTAGTATTAGATCAAATTTTCTTTGGCTGGTATCCACATTGCCAATTTCTGCTTCAATTTCAGAATGTTTTAAGCTTAATGCCTTCTGGGTCAGCCTCTTAGTCATTGAACAGAGGTGATTTGGGAACTTGGCACAGCCACATAAACACACACTGATAATTACCACAAAGAACATCTTACTCTTAATTATTCCACAGCAACTTCC
The DNA here is from genome assembly GCF_010015895.1 of Lontra canadensis. Taxonomy (NCBI): domain Eukaryota; kingdom Metazoa; phylum Chordata; class Mammalia; order Carnivora; family Mustelidae; genus Lontra; species Lontra canadensis. The sequence goes on along the minus strand of NW_022631018.1, from coordinate 18,202,848 downwards.
CACCACAAAGTAAATAAAAGGGTCTAGGGTGAAGCTTAATTAACTGACTGCAATCAAGGGTAATGTCTTTTAGTAATTTGTTTTGTCTTAAAAAATGGATACAAGTCCTACATTTTACTCCTTGGCATTGTTGAATTTATAGTAATATATTTTTAAAAGATTTATTTATTTGAGAGAGAGAGAGAGAACACACATGCATGGGCGCAGGGGAAGGGACAGAGGGAGAGGGAGACAGAGAGAGAGAAGCACACACCCAGCTAAGCACAAAGCCTAGTGTGCGGATCGTGGGGCTCGATCTCACAACCTGAAATCACGACCTGAGCCAAAACCAAGAGTCAGATGCTTAACCAACTGTGCCACCCAGGCACCTCTACATTAATATTTTTAACTCAGTAATCATCTGGTAATATTGATATTCCAGGAAGTAGGAATGATATCCCAGGGCTGACTTTTCCATAATATTTATGTATTTCCAGATAGCATGATCCAATTTGAGCTTTTTTTTTTTTTAAGATTTATTTATTTATTTGAGAATGAGAAAGTGCACTAGCAGGGGGAGGGGCAGAGGGAGAGAGAGAAGGAGAGAAGCAGACTCCCCACTGAGCTCAGAGCACCATGCTGGGCTCCAACGGAAGACCCTGAGACCCAAGCTGGAATCAAGAGTCCAGCTCTTAACCAATGGAGCCACCCAGGTGCCCCCCAATTTGGGTTTTCTTTGGTTTCCTTTGGTATTGAGTTATGATCACTTTGACTGGATTAGGACACTTCCCAGTATTTCTTGCAGGAACATAGTCACTTCTGGTAACAGTAAATCCTTTCATTGTGTTCTATTTATTTATGAAATTATATTGTATAGTGGTAATTTATACTTATTTACAAAAATAGATGTTCTGTTTAAGGGCGGTCTTGTTCATTTTTGTACCCTACATAATTTATTCTTATGGAGTGACTGGCAAAGTTTTTCTGTGAAAGGCCAAATTGCAAACACTTGGCTTTCTGGACCATACAGTCAGTATCAAAACTACTCAGCCCTGTGGGGTCCCTGGATGGCTCAGCTGGCTAAGTGTCTGACTGTTGTCTTAGGCTCAGGTCATGATCTCATGGGTCATGGGATCCAGACCCCATGGGGTTCCATGCTCAAGGTATGAACTCTGCTCAAGGATTCTCTCTCTCTGCCCCTCCCTCCTCTTGTGTGGACTGCACACACACTCTCTCAAATAAATAAATAAATAAATAAATAAATAAATCTTTTAAAAAGCCCAGAACTACTCAACTCTTTAGTTGTGATGTGAAAGCAGCCATAGACAATGAAAAATGGGCGGGATATGGATATATTGCAATAAAATTTTATTTGCAAAAACAGGCAGGACTCTGAATAGTGCTTATTCAGTACTAGAGGGACCTAGTTTATTGACTCCTGCTCTATACCCTATAGAATTGAATACTGACAAATATTGACGCACATCTTCAGCCACAAATTTGAAAAAAATAAACACCCAAATGATTGGAGATTCTTAAATGGTCTCTTCAATAATTACTGGATCAAAGAAAAAAAATCAAAATTATAATTGTAAAATATTTAGAAAATCATAGTAAAAATAACAAATAACACATAGCAAAACTTATGAGGAACAGCCAAAGCTATATTCAGAGTCAACTTTGTGGTCTTTAAGAATTTAATAAAAATATAAGTAAATATACATTTATATTAAATATATCATATTTTTATTTAAAAATAGATGTAAATAGGGGAGCCTATGTGGCTCAGTGAGTTGAGCATCCAACTCTTGATTTCTGCTCAGGTTATGATCTCAGGATTGTGGGATCAAGCCCAGCATAGGGCTCCATGTGCAGCAGGGAGTCTTCTTGAGAGTCTTTCCCTCAGCCCCTCCCCTGCTCATGCTCTCTCTCTCTCTCTCAAATAAATGAATAAGTCTTAAAAATAAATAAAAAATAAGTGCATCAAATGTTCTATTCCAGACATTAGCAAAAAAAAAAAAAAAAAAAAAAAAACCAAAACAACAACGATAGAACAAACACAAGGAAAGTAAGGATATCAAATTAATAAAAATAAGAGCAGACATTCTCTAATTAGAAAACAAATAGCAAAATGCAATTTCTTTTGTCAAAATACAAGGAGGTAGGTAAACTACTATCTAATCTGAAACAAAAATGAATAAATGTAAAACATTAAGGAATGAGAAAGAATAGAGTCATAAATACAGCAGAAATGTTTAAGATTCATATTATAAGATGCTTCATATAATACATTTGAAAATTTGCATTAAACAAACAATTTTCTAGGGAAATATAGACAATTAAAATTTCCTCAAAAAGAGGAATAATAAAATTTTAAAAATAATAAAAATATAAAATAAAAATAAATATAAATATATAAAATAAAAATATGTAGCAAAACATAATAAGCCAAAGCCCATGGAAGAACCACTTCCAATGCTGTATGAATAACTAGATGGAAGATCACCACGGAAAAAGAAAACTTGAATAATACTATAAGCCCACAAACCTAATGGCCATCTACAAGACTTTATAGCCCACAAAGGCACAACATACACATTCTTCTCAAAAGCACTTTGTCTAGCTAGACCATACACTAGCTCATAAAACAAAAGGGAGTACATTTAAAAAGATCAAAATCATACAAGTATGCTCTCTGATGAAATAGAATTAAATTAGACATCAGTAAAAAATGCGCACAGGAAGAAATTAAACAATACACTCCTCAGTAAGTAATCCATGGGTCAATGACAAAATCACAAGGGAAATTAGAAAATACTTTGAGATGAATGAAAATGAAAAAACATAACGTACCAAAATTTATGAGATGCAGGTAAAGCAGGGCTTAGAGGAAAATTTATAACTGTAAACATCTATATTTTTAAAAAGAATGGCTTCAGGTCAATAATCTTACCTTCTGGGGAGATGAACAACATGGTAGAGGAGTAGGAGACCTAAATATCGTGGGGTCCCAGGAGTTTGGCTAGATAGTTATCAAACCATTCTGAACACCTACAAACTCAACAGGAGGTGAAGATAATAGAAGCAATTCTAGGAATAGAAAAACCACCACTTTCTGGAAGGTAGGATGTGTGGAGAAGTGAAGCTGAGGTGATATATGCAAAGATTGATTGGTGTGGGGGCTCCCAGAAAGCGGTAGAGCAGCAGAACACAAAATCAGAACTTTTTTTTTTTTAAACTTTTATTTGTTTATTTGACACAGAGAGAGAGATCACAGGTAGGCAGAGAGGCAGGCAGAGAGAGAGGGGAAGCAGGCTCCCCACTGAGCAGAAAGCCTGATGTGGGGCTTGATCCCAGGACCCTGAGATCATGACCTGAGTCGAAGGCAGAGGTTTAACCCACTGAGCCACCCAGGTACCCCTAAAATCAGAGCTTTTAGAAGTCTGCTCTGCTGAGGGATGTCACTCCGGGGGCTAAGTCGGGGGTGGAGCCCCCGCGGGGACAGTGTGGTCTCAGGACCCTTGGGTCACAGGAAGACCCGGTGTGTCTGAGTGTGGCAGAGCTCCCAGGCACAAGAGCAGGGAAACTGGGGGGCAGAGACAGAGCCGAGGAGGGGGCTCTCAGCTCGGGGTTGTCATAAACTATGATCTGAGGCACAGTCTGGCCACTGCTCTTTGAGCAGGGACCCCACAAGCGGCAGATCTGGAGAGACTTACCTTTCTCCATGGGAGGAGTGGTGAGGGAGCACCCTGCAGGAATCACCTGGGTTTGGAGACTCCAAACAGGGAAACGTGCCAGAGATAGAAACAATCGGTCACAGGCCAGGGGAGCTCGGAGCACGGCCAGAGACCAGGGAGATGGGAGGGATTAATGGTTTTTCCCTGAGGGTGCACTGAGGAGGGGAACTCCGAGATCTCCGGCCAGAGACTGGGAGGCGGCCATCTTCATTTCCATCCTCCAAAGCCATAGGGAAAGTGCTCAGGGAACAAAAGCTCCGAGAGCAAACCAGAGATTACTTAGCACGGCCCCTGGCAAGGGTGGTGCAATTCAGCCTCAGGAAAAGACATTTGAGAACCATTGCAACAGGCCCCTCCTACAGAAGATCAGCAAGAACATCCAGCCAGATCAAGCTCACTGATCAATGAGAACTGCAGAACTCCAGATTAGGAGAAAGCAACACAGAGAATTCATGGTTTTTCTCCCATGATTCTTTAGTCTTTCAAAGTTAAAATATTTCTTAATTTTATTTTTTTCTTATTAAATTAAAATGTTCCTCTTTCTTATTCTAACCTTTTTAAATGATTTTATCTTATCATTACCTTTTTAACAAATCTTTTTAATTTTCATTGTCATAGTCATAGTCTATCCCTTCATTGTAATCAACCTTATTTTTTGTATACATATAGGTTTTTCTTTCTTTAAAATTTTGGAATTCAGTTTCTTCTAATAGATCAAAATATACCCTAAATCTAGCACATGGCTTTGTTTGAGTCTCCAGTCTGATCACATTCCTTCCTCCTTTTTATTCCTTCTTTTATTCAACCCACTTCTTATCTTATCAATTCCTTTTTAAGAATATTTTTTAATTTTCATCTTTATAGTCATATTCCATCCCTTCATCATGTTTACCCTTATTTTTGTATATATATGTTTTTCTTTCCTTTTTTAAAACTTTTTAAAAAAGATTTTTATATATTTGACAGAGAGAGAGAGATCACAAATAGGCAGAGAGGCAGGCAGGGGGAAGGGGGAGCAGGCTTCCTGCTGAGCAGAGAGCCCGATGCGGGGCTCGATCCCAGGACCCTGAGATCATGACCTGACCCAAAGGCAGAGGCTTAACACACTGAGCCACCCATTTGCCCCTAAGTTTTTCTTTCTTTAAAATTTTGGGAGGCAGTCTCTTCTAACAGACCAAAATATAGCCAAAATCAAGTGTGTGACTCTGTTCTACTCACCAGTCTAATATGTATATATTTCCCCCCCTCCTCTCTTTTTCATCCAGTTTTTGGTGTCTTCTGATTTGGTTAGTGTATATTTTTTGTGGTCATTGCTACCTTTTACTATTTTGTTCTCTCATTCATCTAGTCTTATCTGGATAAAATGACAAGGTGGAAAAACTTCACCTCAAAAGAAAAGAGCAAGATGCACTACCAACGACTAGGGGCCTAATCTATATGGACATTAGTAAGATGTCAGAAATAGAGTTCAGAATGACCACTATCAAGGTGCTAGCTGTGCTTGAAAAAGGCATGGAAAATACTAGAGAATCCCTATCTGGAGAAAAAAAAAATTAAATCTAACCAAATTGAAATAAAAAAAGCTACTAATGAAACAGCTTCAGGAGAATAGGTATTATTTCTTCTTTGAAAGTTTGGTAGAATTCCCCAGGGAATCTGTCACATCCTGGGCTTTGTTTTTTTGGGAGGTTTTTGATCACTGCTTCAATCTCGTTACTAGATATCAGTCTATTCAGGTTGTCAATTTCTTCCTGGCTCAATTTTGGAAGTTTGTAGATTTCCAGGAATGCATCCATTTCATCTAGGTTGCTTAACTTATTGGCATATAACTGTTGATAATAACTTCTGATGATTGTTTCTATTTCCTTGGTGTTATTTGTGATCTCTTCCTTTTCATTCATAATTTTATTAATTTGGGCCTTCTCTCTTTTCTTTTGGATTAACTTGGCCAATGTTTTATCAATCTTATTGATTCTTTCAAAAAACCAGCTTCTAGTTTCATTGATGCATTCTACTGTATCTCTAGTTTCTATCTCATTGATCTCTGCTCTAATCTTGATTATTTCCCTTCTTGTGTGTGAAGTTGGCTTAATTTGTTGTTGATTCTCCAGTTCTTTAAGGTATAAAGACAGCTGGTGTATTCTGGATTTTTCAGTTTTTTTGAGGGAGGCTTGGATGGCTATGTATTTCTCCCTTAGGACCGCCTTTGCTGTATCCTATAGGTTTTGGATTGAAGTGTCTTTGTTCTCACTGGTTTCCATGAATTGTATAAGTTCTTCTTTGATTTCCTGGTTGATCCAAGCAGGGTAATATCCAGGATCTATAAAAAAACTCCTCAAACTCAACACACACAAAACAGATAATCATGTCAAAATATGGGCAGAAGACATGAACAGATACTTCTCCAATGAATACATACAAATGGCTATCAGACACATGAAAAAGTGTTCATCATCACTAGCCATCAGGGAGATTCAAATCAAAACCACATTGAGATACCACCTTTCACCAGTGAGAATGGACAAAATTAACAAGACAGTAAATAAGGTGGTTGGAAAGGATGTGGAAAAAGGGGAACCCTCTTACATTGTTGGTGGGAATGCAAGTTGGTACAGCCACTTTAGAAAACAGTGTGGAGATTCCTTAAGAAATTAAAAATAGAGCTTCCCTATGACCCTGAAATTGCACTACTGTGTATTTACCCCAAAGATACAGATGTAGTGAAAAGAAGGACCATCTGTACCCTAATGTTCATAGCAGCAATGGCCACAGTCGCCAAACCTTGGAAAGAACCAAGATGCCCTTCAATGGACGAATGGATAAGGAAGATGTGGCCCATGTACACTATGGAGTATTATGCCTCCATCAGAAAGGATGAATACCCAACTTTTGCATCAACATGGATGGGACTGGAAGAGATTATGCTGAGTGAAATAAGTCAAGCAGAGAGAGTCAATTATTATATGGTTTCACTTATTTGTGGAGCATAAGAAATAACATGGAGGACATGGGGAGATATAGAGGAGAAGGAAGTTGGGAGAAATTGGAGGGGGAGATGAACCATGAGAGACTATGGACTCTGAAAAACAATCGTTTTGAAGGGGCGGGGTGGGAGGTTGGGTGAACCTGGTGGTGGGTATTATAGAGGGCACGTATTGCATGGAGCACTGGGTGTGGTACATAAACAATGAATTCTGGTACACTGAAAATAAATTTTTAAAAATGCAAATAATAAAAAAAAAGCTATTAATGAGGTGCAATCAAAAATAGCCCTTACTGCTAGGATAAATGAGGCAGAAGAGAAAATGAATGATACAGAAGACCAAATGATGGAGAATAAAGAAACTGAGAAAAAGAGAGACAAACGACTACTCGACCATGAGGGGAGAATTCAAGAGATAAGTGATATCATAAGATGAAACAATATTAGAATAATTGGGATCTCAGAAGAAGAAAGACTGGGCGGGGGGGGGGGCAGAAGGTATATTGGAGCAAGTTATAGCAGAGAATTTCCCTAATTTGGCAAAGGGAACAAGCATCAAAATCCAGGAGACACAGAGAACCCCCCTCAAAATCATTAAAAATAGGTCCACACCCCATCATCTAATACTAAAACTTATAAGTCTCAGTGACAAAGAGAAAATCCTGAAAGCAGCTCAGGACAAGAAGTCTATAACATACAAAGGTAGAAATATTAGGGCAGCAGACCTATCCACAGAAACTTGGCAGACCAGAAAGGACTGGCATGATATATTCAGAGCACTAAACAAGAAAAACATGCAGCCAACAATACTATATCCAGCTAGGCTGTCATTGAAAATAGAGAGATAAAAATCTTCCAAGACAAACAAAAACTAAAAGAATTTGCAAACACAAAACCAGGCCTATAGGAAGCATTGGAAGGGGTCCTGTAAGCAAAGAGAGAGCCTAAAAGTAACAGACCAGAAAGGAACAGAGACAATATACAGTAACAGTCACCTTATAGGCAATACAATGGCACTAAATCCTTATCTTTCAATAGTTACCCTTAATGTAAATGGGCTAAATGCCCTAATCAAAAGACACAGGGTATAAGAATGGATTAAAAAAAAAAATGACCCATCAATATGCTGTCTGCAAGAAACTCATTATAGAACTAAAGACACCACCAGATTGAAAGTGAGGGGGTGGAAAACCATTTACCATGCCAATGGACATCAAAAGAAAGCTGGGGTGGCAATCCTTACATCAGATCAATTAGATTTTAAGCCAAAGGCTATAATAAGAGATGAGAAAGGACACTATATCATACTCAAAGGGTCTGTCCAACAAGAAGATCTAACAATTTAAAAGATCTATGCCCCTAACATGGGAGCAGCCAATTACATAAACCAATTAATAACAAAATCCAAGAAACACATCGACAAATAATACAGTAATAATAGGGGACTTTGACACCCCCCCACCACCACTGAAATGGACAGATCATCTCAGCAAAAGATCAACAAGGAAACAAAGGCTTTACATGATACACTGGACCAAATGGACATCACAAGTGTATTCAGAACATCCCATCCCAAAGCAACAGAATACACATTCTTTTCTAGTGTACATGGAACATTGTCCAGAATAGATCACATCCTGGGTCACAAATCAGGTCTCAACTGGTACCTAAAGACTGGGATCATTCCTTGCATATTTTCAGACCATAATGTTTTGAAACTAGAACCCAACCACAAGAGGAAAGTTGGAAAGAACTCAAATATATGGATGCTGAAGAGCATCCTACTAAGGAATGGGTCAACCAGGAAATTAAAGAAGAATTACAAAAATTCATGGAGACAAATGAAAATGAAAACACAACTGTTCAAAATCTTTGGGACACAGCAAAGGCGGTTCTGAGAGAAAAGTATATAGCAATATAAGAAATAAGAAAGGTCTCAAGTACACAACCTAACCCTACACCTAAAGGAGCTGGAGAAAGAGCAGCAAAGATAGCCTAAACCCAGCCGGAGAAAAGAAATCATAAAGATGAGGGCAGAAATCAATGAAATAGAAACCAAAGAACAGTAGAACAAATCAACAAAACCAGGAGCTGGTTCCTTGAGAGAATTAATAAAATTGATAAACCCCTGGCCAGACTTATCCAAAAGAGAGAGAGAGAGAAAGGACCCAAATTAATAAAATCATGAATGAAAGAGGTGAGATCACAACCAACATCAAAGAAATGCAATTATGAGAACATATTATGAACAACTATACACCAGCAAATTTGACAATCTGGAAGAAATGGATGCATTCCTGGAAACATATAAACTACCAAAACTGAACCAGGAAGAAATAGAAAACCTGAACAGACCCATACCTAGTAAGGAGATTGAAGGAGTCATCAAAAATCTCCCAACAAACAAGAGCCCAGGGCCAGACGGCTTCCCAGGGGAATTCTACCAAACATAAAGAAGAATTAATACCTATTCTCCTGAAACTGCTCAAAAACAATAGAAATGGAAGGAAAACTTCCAAACTCATTTTATGAGGCCAGCATTACCTTGATCCCAAAACCAGACAAAGACCCCATCAAAAAGGAGAATTACAGACCAATATCCTTGATGAACATGGATGCAAAACTTCTCACCAAAATACTAGCCAATAGGATCCAACAGTCCATTAAAAGGATTATTCACCCCGACCAACTGATATGTATTCCTGGGCTGCAAGGTTGGTTCAACATCCACAAATCAATCAATGGATATAATACATTAATAACAGAAAGAACAAGAACCACATGATACTCTCAATAGATGCTGAAAAAGCATCTGACAAAGTACAGAATCCTTTCATGATCAAAACTCTTCACAGTGTAGGGATAGAGAGTACATACCACAATATCCTCAAAGCCATCTATGAAAAACCCACAGCGAATATCATTCTCAATAGGGAAAAACTGAGAGCTTTTCCCCTAAGGTCAGGAACACGACAGGCTACACACTATCACCACTGCTATTCAACATAGTACTAGAAGTCCTAGCCTCAGGAATCAGACAACAAAAGGACATAAAAGGCATCCAAATCAGCAAAGAAGTCAAACTCTCACTCTTTGCAGATGATATGATACTTCATGTGGCAAACACAAAAGACTCCACTCCAAAAGTGCTAGAGCTCATACAGGAATTCAGTAAAGTGTCAGGATATAAAATCAATGCACAGAAATAAGTTGCATTTCTATACACTAACAGCAGGACAGAAGAAAGAAAAATTAAGGCGTCAATCCCATTTACAATTGCACCCAAAAACATCAGATACCTAGGAATAAGCCTTACTCAAGAGGTAAAGAATCTGTACTCAGATAACTATAAAGTACTCATGAAAGAAATTAAGGAAGACACAAAGAAATGCAAAAATGTTCCATTCTTATGGATTGGAAGAATAAATATGAAAATGTCTATGCTACCTAAAGCAACCTGCACATTTAATGCAATCCATATCAAAATACCATCAATTTTTTGCAAATTAATGGAACAAATAATCGTAAAATTTATATGGAACCAGATAAGACTGCCAATAGGCAGAGGAATGTTGAAAAAGAAAACCAAAGTTCACAGCATCACAATTCCAGACTTCAAGCTTTATTATAAAGCTGTGATCAAGAGAGTATGGTCCTGGCACAAAAACAGACACATAGATCAATGAAACAGAATAGAGAACCCAGAAATGGACCCTCAACTCTATGGTCAACTAGTTTTTGAAAATGATGGAAAGAATGACCAATGGAAAAAAAGACAGTGTCTTAAACAAATGGTGTTGGGCAAATTGGACAGCCACATGCAGAAGAATGAAACTGGACCATTTCCTTACACCACACACAAAAATAGACTCCAAATGGATGAAGGACCTCAATGTGAGAAAGGAATCCATCAACATCCTTGAGAAGAACACAGGCAGCAACCACTTTGACCTCATCTGCAGTAACTTCTTCCTAGAAACTTCGCCAAAGGCAAGGGAAGCAAGGGCAAAAATGAGCTATTGGGACTTCATCAGGATCAAAAACTTTTGCATAGCAATGGAAACAGTCAACAAAACCAAAAGACAACCAACAGGGTGGGAGAAGATATTTGTAAATGATGTATCAGATAAAGGGCTAGTATCCAAAATCTATAAAGAGCTTAGCAAACTCAACACCCAAAGAACAAATAATCCAATCAAGAAATGGGCAGAAGACATGAACAGACATTTTGGCAAAGAAGACATTGAAATGGACAACAGACTCATGAAAAAGGGCCCAACATCTCTTGGCCTCAGGGAGATACAAATCAAAACCAGAGTCAGATACCGTCTCACACTAGTCAGAATGGCTAAAAGTAAGACGTCAGGAAACGACAGATGTTGGTGAGGATGTGGAGAAAGGGGAACCCTCCTACACTGTTGGTGGGAATGCAAGCTGGTACTGCCACTCTGGAAACCAGTATGGAAGTTCCTCAAAAATTTGAAAATAGAGCTACCCTACGACCCAGCAATCGCAGTACTGGGTATTTACCCTAAAGATGCAAATGTAGTGATCCGAAGGGGCATGTGCACCCCAATGTTTATAGCAGCAATGTCCACATAGCCAAACTATGGAAAGAGCCTCGATGTCCATCAATAAATGAGTGGATAAAGAAGAAGTGGTATATATCTACAGTGGAATACTATGCAGCCATCAAAAGAAAGGAAATCTTGCCATTTGCAATGATGTGGATGGAACTAGAGGGTATTATGCTAAGCAAAATAAGTCAACCAGAAAAAGACAATTATCATATGATCTCTCTGATATGAGGAATTTGAGAGGCAGGGTGGGGGGGTTGTGAGGAGAATGGAAGGAAAAAATGAAACAAGATGGAACTGGGGAGGGACAGAAACCATAAGAGACTCTTAATCTCAGGGAACAAACTGAGGGTTGCTTGAGTGGAGGGGGATGCGAGGGATGCGGCGGCTGGATTATGGGCATTGGGAGGGCGTGCGCTATGGTGAGTGCTGTGAACTGCGTAAGACTGATGAGTCATAGACCTGTGTCCCTGAAGCAAATAGTACACTATATGTTAATAAAATAATAAAAAAAATCTTACCTTTTAACATAAGAAACTAGAAGAGCAAAGTAAACACAAAGCAAATAGAGGAAGTAAATAACTCTTAGTAGAGCAGAAATAATTAAAATAGGATAGAAAATATTAATCAGTTGATTGTTTAAAAAATTGACTTGAGTAACAAATCTTTTTTTTTTTTTTTATTTGATAGAGAGACTGAGCAGCAGGCAGAGGGAGAAGCAGGCTCCCTGCTGAACAAGGAGCCCAATGCAGGACTCGATCCCAGGCCCCTGGGATCATGACCTGAGTCAAAGGCAGATGCTTAACTGATTGAACCACCCAGGGGCCCCTTGAATAACAAATCTTTAGCTGGACTAAGCAGGAAGAAAAAGAGAGAAGACAAAATTTAGCTGAAGGCAAAGATGTGGAAGGCAATGTCACTACCACCCTTACAGACATAAAAGGGTTGTCAGGGAACAGTATCAACATCTGTGCATATAAATATATCGTTATATACACGAACGATTTGCAGGAATCATTGAACAGGAAAGGATTTTCAGAGCAGAAACCATCAAGAAAAAGACTGAAATTTTGTCTATCTGAAAGCATAAAATGTCTGTATATCTGAAAAATAACATTAATAAAACTACCAGAAGGGCAACTGAGGAAATGATTTGCAATGTATAGGACGGAGTCAAACAGTATCACAACTACAGACTATACATAAATTAGAGGGTCAATACCCAAAGTGCAAAGGGGAGTGCAGGTGCAAATGAAGCAACTTACAAATTACAAAACATCAAAAGTCAGAAGACAGCAAAAAGTCAAATTCAGCAGCAATAGTTTTTAAAAAATGCCTTTTGACGAGGTGGAATTTTATTATCTGATTTGGGGCAAGCTACTTATAGTTTCTACAATTCTTTGAAATTCAATTTTAATTTTTATCAAAGTAGTACATGTGTGTTGCTTTACATGGACATGATTTCCAACATTAAGTAAAATTACAAAGGTAATCACAAAAATCAGCAGACTCCGGTATCTGCTCTCCTCTCTGCTGATTTCTGCCTTCTGTGGGCAGCCCTCTTCAGCTTGTTCATCTAGCAAGTGTGACATGCGGCCCCGGCCCCGGGGCAAGGGATGAGTAAAGGCAAAAACAGTGATTGCTTAAGAAGGCTTCAACTGATGCGTCCTGAATGAAACGCCAGATTTCTTTTGAGGCTAGGAGAGGATGAGGGCACTCAGAGAAGACGGTGGGTCTGCAGGTAGTGCATAGGGAAAACTAGAAAACATCATTGTTCTGAAATAAAGATCTATAAAATGAAAAAGGCAGCTCCAAGACAGAATGCTATGAAGTTGTTAAAAATCATGTTTTAGTGGCGCCTGGGTGGCTCAGTGAGTTAAGCCTCCGCCTTCGGCTCAGGTCATGGTCTCGGGGTCCTGGAATCAAGGCCCACGTTGGGCTCTCTGTTCAGTGGGGAGCCTGCTTCTCTCGCTCTCTCTGCCTGCCTCTCTGCCTACTTGTGATTGCTCTCTCTCTGTCAAATAAAGAAATAAAATCTTTTAAAAAAATAAATAAAATAAAATAAAAATCGTGTTTTAGGGAAATATATTGAATGAAAACATAGTAAGTGAAAGTTAAGTTTAAAAACGTATAATATGATCTCAAATATGTGAAAAAATATGTATTTATATCCATGTAAAAGTATCGACAGTGAGCGGTCCCTGATTGGCTCAGTCAGCTCATCTCTGCCTTCTGCTCAGGTCAGGATCCTGGGGTCTTGGGAGCAAGTCCTGCTTTGGGCTCCTTGCTCAGTAGGGAGCTTACGTCTTCCTCTGCCTGCTGTTCCGCCTGCTTGTGATCTCTCTCTCTGACAAGTAAATGCATAAAATCTTTAAAAAGATATACCAACAGTGAACTATGACTACAGACGTGTTTTCTTTTCTTTGTGTGTTTCTCTGTGTGTTCCAAATTTGCTCCCGTGAAATTTTCCTATTTGTAAGTATTTAAAAAAATTTTTGGCAATGGAGGGAAAAACTCAAGAACGTTACTGGGAAAAGAGTAAAGAATTACATTGCCCAAGTACATGCTTCATTATCTTTTTTTTTTTTTTTTTACATTCTTTAGTTTGTTCTCTAATTCATCAGTGGGCATTGGGTTTGTCTTTTCTGAACTGGAAATTGTAGTCTTTAATTTACAGGAAACTGTTTTGGCATGGAGGGGTTTCTTATCCTCAATGTCTCTGTCAGACCAGAGCCATGAACGCCCCCGTGAACCTCAACTCTACTCACAATGACCGCAGAAGTCTGCAGAAGTTACTAATCTTACCAACCCTTTAGCTGCCGTTCCCGGTGATTCGTGATGGAATCACTGTGTGATGGAATCTCTTACTGGTCCTGTGCTGAGGTGCTTGGCGGCAGAACATCATGAGCAGGGCTAATCTCCCTTCTCTCCTTCAAAGTCCCTAGCACACCCAGTAGCCGCAACGTAACTGCGTTTAAGCCGAGAGAGGCATCACTAACAGGGGTCATTCTCGCTTTACGCAAACCTGCTCAAGCAACAGGTACTAACGATGTTTGTGGCGTGCACCAACAAATCTGGAGATACCTACAGCAAGCTTAAAGCCGAACAAGAAAATTGTTCCAGAAAATAACATGCTTTCAAATCAGCATACGTCCCCGAAGGAAAAAGAAACCAATAGAAAACAACCCCCAGCATTATCAGGATGTCCAGCTGGGGAGACATCTGTATTATAGACCACTCAATTAAAAATTATGTGCCCAGGGTTGATTTATGATATTAGTTCCTGATTTGGAGGCCTGGGAAGGGTAGATAAAATGATGTAGGAGTATCAGAAAAATCTGTGGACTTTCTCAAGATCCCCTGTCCTGTCTGCTCAGGCATTTTGCAGCTGGGAGGCCAAGTAGGGTGTGACAGGGTTTTAGCTCCAGAGTCAGGCAGAAATGTGTTTTAAGGTCAGTCCCACCAGTGTGACATGGTGCCAAGGGTTAAACTTCTCTGAATATATTTCCTTAACTGTCAAATAGGTGTAGAAATGCCCGTCTCTTAGGATTGTTGTGAATACGAAATAAAAGAATGCATAGTGCCTGTGGACATCCCACCAGTGGTGACATTGAACATTATTGGTAACATTAAGGGACCAGGGTACAGTATACCACCAAGCAGCAAAAGAGACTTTGATAAACAAACAAACCCAAATGATTGCATGCTAAGGCATCCAGTTCCTTATTGGAGAAAATAACACTTTTGTTTAAGAGTACTCCTGGGGTTAAGCCAACCAATCTTGAGTTCAACTCTTCCACACTCAAAATGTGGCAAAAAGATATCACTATTCCAGAAAAATCTTGGGAGGGGGAGAAATGTTGTCTAGAAATTTAAAGGTATTCTTGAGAAAAATCAGAATTTCATTTAAAGAGAAAATTTAAAAAATCACCCCAAGGAAACTGATTAATTTTCTAGAAAGTTCTTATGGTTAGAGGGTGGGCATTGAAGTAAAAAAATGTGAAAAATTACTGATCCTTTATACTAAAAAAAAAAAAAATAGAGAAAAGCCTGCTGTGTAGTAGTTACATTTTAATTATGAACTAGTTGTTTTTTAAGTAAAATAATCAAAATTCTGTCACATATTGCTTTGGATCTAGAACTAAAATCAATCAAAGCACAGTGAAGAAATTTGGGATCTAGGCTCAAAGTTACATGTTGGATTCCTTACTCAGTCTTTCCCAATTGATTGACCTTGAATAATTTCTTTAACTACCAAACCTATTTTTCCATCTACAAAATGGTGATTAAAATGCCTTTTTGTGGGGGGTGCCTGGGTGGCTCAGGGGTTAAAGCCTCTGCCTTCAGCTTGGGTCATGATCCCAAGGTCCTGGGATCAAGCCCCACATCGGGCTCTCTGCTCAGCAGGGAGCCTGCTTCCCCCCTCTCTGCCTGCCTCTGCCTACTTGTGATCTTTATCTGTCAAATAAATAAATAAAATAAAAAATACCTTTTTGTGGTTGTTGTTAGATCACTGAGATGATGTTGAGTCACAAAAGCTGAGATATGCTGACCCTGACTTACAGGAACATCTTGGGGAGTCAAGTTGAGAGATTTCGTGGAGACTTACGGGATGGGGTAGCTTGAGCTACAACCATGCAGCTAAGATGCAGAGGGGAGATTCTCTGAAAGTTGACTTACAGCTTCAGACTTGAAGAAACATAATATTTAACAAGAAAAAAGATGGATGTATAATGTCTGAAGCCATTTTATTCTATAATTTGATGGTTTCTTAGTTTTATCTTAATGAAATAAACACAGCATGTTAGTCTTCCTGCATAAATGAATGCACAAGTTAATGAAATGACATTTTGTGGGCTAAGGGAAGGAAAATTTGAATGCTGTCCATGGAACTAAATTGTCTGCTCCCTTGTCTTCCATAGTAAATAGCATTGGCTTTGCCACACAAGTGGTGATAATGAAGGTACTGTGGGGACCTGAAGGCCAACTTTCACAGTTATGTGGCATTCATCCAGA
Source organism: Lontra canadensis (assembly GCF_010015895.1). Taxonomy (NCBI): domain Eukaryota; kingdom Metazoa; phylum Chordata; class Mammalia; order Carnivora; family Mustelidae; genus Lontra; species Lontra canadensis. The sequence goes on along the minus strand of NW_022631018.1, from coordinate 18,186,556 downwards.
CAGAACTTCGTCTCAAGGCTGAGACTTCAAAGAGGGTCAGTCTTGCAAGGCCAGAGTTTAGAAGGCCTAATTCATATTGCTTATTATTGTGGTTGTGGTGAAAATATTTTATGATAGTAAACAGAGTTTTTAAAAACCATCCAATATATTATCAGAGCAGAAACAATATTTTTGTGTCAAGTAAACATTATGACACATAAAATAAAAAGTTTGATTGGCTGGGCACCTGGGTGGCTCAGTCAGTTAAGCCTCTGCGTTTTGCTAAAGTCATGATTCCAGGGTTCTGGGATCAAGTCCCACATCGGGCTCCCTGCTCAGTGGGGAGTCTGCTTCTCCTTCTGCCCCTCCCCCTGGTTGTGCTCTCTCTCTCTCAAATATTATTTATTATAATAAATAAAATCTTAAAAAAAAAAACTTTAATTGGCTTGGGATGCCTGGTTGATGCAGTTGGTTAAGCGTCCGACTCTTGATTTAGGCTCAGGTGGTGATCAAGGATCACCCTGATCAGGATCAGATCAGGATCAAGCCCTGAGTCTGGCTCCGCACTCAGTGGGGTCTGCTTCAGGATAATCTCTCTCCCTCTGTACCTCCCCTCACTTGCTCTCTCTCTCTCAAATACATAATTGAATCTTAAAAAACAAACAAAACCCCAACAACTTTGATTGGCTTGGCTGAACCACTGACACACAGATTTTAAAAAAAGAAAATTTTGGTGGAAGTCAAAGAGGTTGCTGCCTGTGTTCTCCTCTAGGATTTTGGTGGTTTCCTATCTCACATTTAGGTCTTTCATCCATTTGGAACTTATTTTTGTGTAAGGTGTTGAGAAAGTGGCCCAGTTTCATTCTTCTGCATGTGGCTGTCCAGTTTTCCCAACACCATTTTTTGAAGAAACTGCCTTTTTTCCATGGGATATTCTTTCCTACTTTGTCAAAGATTAGTTGACTAGATAACTGTGGGTCCATTTCTGGGTTCTCTAATCTCTTCCATTGATCTACGCATCTGTTTTTGTGCTGGTGCCATACTGTCTTGATGACTACAGCTTTGCTGTAGCAACTTTTTACCAGACACATCAACAGAGGCAAGGGAAACAAAAGCAAAAATAAATTGTTGGGACTTCATCAAGGTAAAGAGCTTCTGCACAGCGAAGGAAACAACCAACAAAACTAAAAGGCAGCCTATGGAATGGGAGAAGATATTTGCAAATGATATATCTGATAAAGAGTTAGGAAAAAAAAAGAGTTAGTATCCAAAATCTGTATCAAAATAAAATCTCCCCCAAATAATCCAGTTAAGGGGCACCTGAGTGGCTCAGTGGGTTAAAGCCTCTGCCTTCAGCTCAGGTCGTGATCTCAGGGTCCTGGGATCGAGCTCTGCATCAGGCTCCATGCTGAGCAGGGAGCCTGCTTCCCCCCCAACCCCCACTCTGTCTGCCTCTCTGCCTACTTGTGATCTGTCAAATAAATAAATAAAATTAAAAAAATAATAATAATCCAGTTAAGGAATGGGCAGAAGACATGAAGAACACTTCTCTAAAGAAGACATGCAACTGGCTAACAGACACATGAGAAGATGCTCAACATCAATTATCATCAGGGAAATACAAATGAAAACCATGATGAGATCCTGCCTCACAGCTGTCAGAAAGGTTGAAATTGACTACACAAGAAACAGTAAGTGTTGGTGCGGACGCAGAGAAAGGGGAACCCTCTTGCACTGTTGGTGGGAATGCAAACTGGTGCAGCCACAATGAAAAACAGTATGGGGGTTCTCAGAAAGTGGAAGATAGAACTACCCTCTGATCCAGCAATTGCACTACTAGGTATTTACATAAAGGATACAAACATATAGATTCAAAGGGGTACATGCACCCCGATGTTTATAGTGGCATTATTAATAGTAGCCAAACTATGGAAAGAGCCCTAGTGTCCATGAATGGATGAGTGGAAAAAGAAGATGTGGTATGTAGATATAATGGAATATTACCCAGCCGTCAAAAAGAACATGGGTGGAACTAGAGTATTAGCCTATGTGAAACAAGTCAGTCAGAGAAAGACAAATACCATATGATTTCACTCGTTTGTAGAAGTTAAGAAACAAAACAGAGGAATATACAGGAAGGGGTAAAAAAAGAGATAGAGAGATGAAATAAAAAACCATAAGAGACTCTTAACAATAGAGAACAAACTGAGGGGTGATGGAGGGACATGGGTGCGGGAAGGGCCAGACGGATGGTGGGTAGCAAGGAGGACACTTGTTATGATGGGCCCCGGGTGTTACATGTAAGTGATGAACCATTGAACTATACTGAAAACAATCTATTGTACTGTATTTGAGTAAGAATTTAAATAAAATTTTTTCAAAAAAGATAAATTTCTCGGGGTGGAGAGCCAGCAGGTTTAAAGTGAGCCGTATTTAAAAAATGAGTTAAAAAAATTGGGGGGCATCTGGGTGGCTCAGTGGGTCAAGCCTCTGCCTTTAGCTCAGGTCATGATCTCAGGGTCCTGGGATAGAGCTCCACATCAGGCTCTCTGCTCAGCAGGGAGCCTGCTTCCCCCCCTCTCTCTGCCTGCTTCTCTCCCTACTTGTGATCTCTCTCTGTCAAATAAATAAAATCTTTAAAAAAATCAGTTTAAAGTGAGCTGTGTTGTCTGTCTTATGATTCCTTGCAGCATACACTGAGCTGTATATTTTAAGAAACTTAGAGTGATAGAGGAGAAAGGAAGGAAGGGGGTCTTTCTTGATTTGCAAATGGCCTCACGCTGCCCTTGTTATGCCTCTGCCACAATTTATAGGCTCCTGGACCTTTTGATATTCCTCATAGAAACTTACTTTCTCAGGGTCTGTTTCATTTCAAAGGGACCAGCTAATCCATGCCACTGACTTACCCCCAATTCACAGACACGTTAACTGCAGCTGGGCCTTAATTCAAAGGAATGAGTCTAACGCTGGGATTTCAAGCCAGAATTGCCCCTGGGCTCCCAAGTGTCGTTCTTTGTCCGAGAACCCACCAGACTGCATTTACTCTTCAGAGAAAGACACTGTGTTTCATTCTTTGCATTTCCAGCACCCAGAACAATTCTTGTCCTCTAGCAAGTACTCCCTGAATGCTGGTTGAGCGAAAGGAGGAAAGAATGGATGAAACCAGTGAAGATCTTTTACGGCAGGTCCCAACTATTGTTGTGTAATATATTATAATACAAGTCAACTGAATGGGTCTAGTGTTAACTAGGGTCTAAACGTTGGCTGTATGTGAAGCCCTCCTTCCTCCTGACCCCACTGTAATCAAGCAGGGGCCATTTTCCTTCAGTTGGAGGGACTGTGGGAATGAGTGATTTGCTCTGTCTCTGTCTCACACACGCGCTCGCACACACACACAGGCACACGTGCACACGGGCCCTCCAGCTCTCTGCCATCTCCCCAGCAGCCTTTGTGATAAATCGAGAGCTACGTAACTAATTACCTGTACTGTGCAGCTTTCAAAAGAGAAAAGCTGTCTGCAATACGCACAAATATTGTGACTCCCTTCAATGACAGCTTCTCTCCCAGGAGTCGGAAGGAGAGCGCACGCTGAAAACTGAACCTCTTTGAACATCGCATCCTTTAGATAAGGCTCCGTTTAAGAGCAGTCCCCCGGGGCTCCATCCTTGTCATCCCCCCACACGTCTTTGCACTGGGCTGTCTATTAGCGAGAGGGCCAACACCGAGAATGGAGGGAGGCCGGCTGGAGCGCCGGCTTTGTTCGCAGACTGCTTCTTCTGGATGGTGGCAGCCCTCCAGTCAGATTTCAGATTTCTCTGCAATTTGGGTTTTAATCCCTCCCTGGGCACAGATCCCTCTTAAAGGCAAAATGGTGTGGGAGAAAGAGTGGCTTTAAAATCAGACATACCTACGCCCAATTTTTGTTCCCCTACTTCCATTGTGATTTGGGGCACATCACCCTGTTACGTTGGACTTTTCACATCTGTGAAAGGGGGATAGTCACAGTGATTTTGGCTAAACGGGACCTGGCAGAGAGGCGGTCAGCTGCCTGTTAAAATGCAATTCCAAAAGAAGAGTGGGCGGCGGGGCGGGGGCAGTGTTCTGTCTTTGGGGCCACCGGGGCCAGGAACAGGAATTGTCTTCCTGTCTGAGGGCTTCTTTGTACTGTCGTCGTGTTCAAGTAACTTGAACAAGGCAAAGTTCCACTTAAGTCACATCTTCTCAAAGTCCTGCAAAGGGCCGTGAGTCACGCCTGCCATCTGCCCTTTTGCCCGCTGCAGGGAACCTTTGTGGCTCTGTGTTCCTCTGAGGAATGCCTACTTCTCCGAAAACAGCTCTTAGCAGACTTCTGTGAGTGAGGTCAGGGCCGACCGGCTGTGGCTGGCCCACAGCGGGGCCAGGACCAGTCACAACTGTGATGGTTTTTGGATTGGCTTTCCTTTCCCCTCCCGGCTCTCAGTACCAGCCTCTGTTCCACCTTTGAAAACATGGACATTGGTCAAAACTGGCCTCTCTTGAAGCAACTTCCGTGTCACTGTGACTTGGAGCAAAGTGCTTTCAGCAACTCTGGCCCAGTAGTGTCAGTAAAATGGGGGCTGCTCTCCCAAGTGGGGGGCTGATCTGCTGTGCCTCCCATAGACCTCTGGGAGTCTCTCCGACCTTGAGTACCTGGGACATTCTCTCTCCTATCACCCCCATCCCTCTTGCTCACTCATCAGGGGGGAAAAAGATCGCTCTGAAACTAACCAGAAACACCCTGACTTCTTTGGGTCCTAAAAAGATCCAGGCTGAATCATTAATTATGTAGCTGATCAATAATTTTATGCTTTTAAAACAAGATTGATTTAAAAACTTACCATCTAGTCGTGGATGTATAAAATGCTTACTGAGCATTTATTATGGACCAGGCATTGTCTTAAGCAGTTCACAGACGTCACAAACTCTGTGCTGTGTGTAGTCTCTGAAGTCAGATGGTCTCAATTTGTATTTTGCCTTCAACTTGGAGTTGCCATATGGCCTCGGGTCCTTCATGGTTTCACCCTCTAAACCCCGTGTCTCTGTCAGTTTCTTCGCAGGGGATTCCTCGAGGTCCTAACCAGGCTGGCTCCATCTCATTGTTTCGGCTCCTCAGAGAAGGTGTCTCCTGATCACCATATTGCCGCAGCACTCCCCACACACCATTGTTTCACTGTTACCTGGCTGGTCTCCAGCCACAACACAAGGTTGTGTTTTGTCCTAGATTTGATTTCTACGTGTGGGGCTACATCCATGAACTGCAGGCATGCATTTTGTCATTTTATTTTATTTTTTAGTGAGCTTTATGCCCTATTGGGGCTCAAACCCACAACCCCATATGATCAAGAGTCACATGCTTCACTGACTGAGCCCGCCAGGCGTCCCAGGGCTTGCATTTTAGTAGGGAGAGAGACAGACAGGCAAGTGGATAATAAACAAATAATCTTCTAAATATTCAAAATTCCTCTTTACTGCCTGTCTCCCTTCATAAAATTATTAGCTCCTGGAGGACAAGTTCTCATCTCTCTTGATTTCTCCTGATTCTCCAGTGCCTCTTGCTGTGTTTAGGACACCATAGACTTAAAAAAAAAAGGTAAAAAAGTGAAGGGTAAGATTTTGAAGAGAAGACGTAGGTAATCCAAGCTCAGAGCATCGTGCCTGGAGCATGGTAAACACTTGATACAGCGTTGGCTGTTTTTCCATCGGATTCCAAAGCTGTGCTCTTAACCACTTTACTGCACTGTGTCTATAATAATTATAACGGTAATCACATTGTTATTATAGAATTACTCCTAACAATGTACAACTTACTAAATTCTACGGTATGCCATCACCTGTCTAGGTATGTTAAAATTATATCTTATTTAATTATAAGTCCATAATAATCCTAAAAGACATTCTTATCCCTATGTACCAAATTCCCATGATAAAGACCAAACTGGGGTAATCATCAAAGACAAGTGCAAGCAAAACGCTGCATGGTTTCAGAGGAGGAAGAGACTCGCGTGGTGGGACCACCGCAGTGGGGTGGCAGGGCACAGTGGGGTGCTGGAGGCAGAGGGGACAGCCTAAGGGGGAGCACAGGAGAGGGTGTGGAACGGTGGGCTGCTCACACGGGGTGGGCGGTGTGGCCCACGAGGGGAGCAACCGACAGCCGGAAATGCAGGATGAGGGAGCCCTTGACGGCCGTTGAAGGGGTCACTTCCCCGGGTGGTGGGGAGCCCTGCAGGGCGGTGGGGAGCGTTGCAGTTCTGAAGCAGAGGAATACGGAGAACCAGAATTATGAACCTTGGGAAGATTAGTTTGGTTCTAGACCAGATAGAAAAGAGGTGAGGCCAAAACTGGTTAGAAAGGCAGCGGCACTAGCCAGGAGGTGTGCGGAGGGAGGCCTGGTTTGGGGAGACGTGAGGGGACTAGGACAAAGGGGGCAAATGTAATGGGCAGTGGTTACCTGGCCCAGCTGCAGGCAAGAGGGACAGGGAGGGGACAAACGTGACTTCCACGAACGACGCGCTTCCGAAGGATCTGGAAGACCGAGAAGCCTGCACACATCTGTCACCGCTTCCTGCTGCTCCCAGCCACACCGGGACGAACGCTTCAGAGAGGCCGGAGAAATCCATAGCCCTTTACTGGTAACATTCCTGACACCACAGGCAGAGTCTTCATAACCAGCCTCACAGTAATAGGTCACGGGATAACTTGTGTGCTGGCCCCAAATTTTGCCTTTGCTGTGGCTATCTTCTCTTGGCCTCCAGCTCCACGCCCGGCCCTGCCCCCCTCCTCTGTGTCCGTGAGGCTGACCGGGCGCACGCCAGGCCAACTCTCTTGCCTCTGGGGTTTGGTTTGTGGGGAGCGAGGCAGGAGACCGGAGGCTGAAGTCCTCTGGCTCCTTCCCCATGGGGTCCTGTCAGCCTGGCCCCCTGGACCAAAGATGTCAGCTCTTGGGAAATATCCTCCCCACACACCCAGCCCTCTCTGTCTCTAGGTCTCCTGGAACAGCTCCGTGTGCTGGCCTCTTTGGCCCGGGGATGTGAACCCAGGCCCTGGGGTGCACACCATCTGTCTACGCTCGCCCACACCTTCGTAAATAACCCCTGTATGGACCTCCCCTTCGAATTACCCTAATCCGGGTGTGCCCTCTGTTTCATCCTGGCACGCTTCCCATATTTCTTATTTCTTCACAGTCTCCAGGTTTTCATTTACCCTCCAAGGCCTCACCTTCGAGGCCAACTCTTCTCCTCTCTTTCTCACCCCAGAATTCCCACTCTTGTGGGGTCCCTTCTGCACACGAATCTCCCCTTATTGTGGGGCTTTTCTCCTTGGGAATTCTACACAACTCAGGACTAGATGAAGGACGCAGAGTAGGTCTGTCTTTTCTTTGTTTCCTGTATAACAAAATTACTGACTCTGTGAGTTGGTTCTGTGCAGCTAAAACCCTGTTCAATCATTAATTATTCTTAAGAGAGGCCTGACCTTGTGGTCAGTGCGTCGTGTTCTCAGTCATCTAGAACATCGCTGCGGAGGTGACACAGACATGGCCTTCCCACTTCAATGTATCTATCTCTGTGGCTATTCTCTGCCCCTTCTGACCTGCTTTCTGTTCCTCTCCAGCACTGGGCTCCCCTTCTCGCTGGCTTCCAGTTAGGTTTGGAATGAAAGTTACTAGCATGAGATCACATTCTAGAAGGAGACAGAGGTCAGGGTAGTCATCCCCCTACTCCTCTGCCAGGTTGTCAGTGGCCCTTGGCCCACGGCTGTGGCTCTTGCCAGGCTCTACAAACAGCTCCCTCACACTGTCCCTTCAGCTCTCGGGCGGTATCAGTTTCTCACATTGCTAGGACCTGGGTGCTTTACTCTCCCTTCTCGTCCCCTTAACCCTGCCCATGCCACTGAGCACAGTTGCTGCATTAAATGCTCATCAGTTTCCAACTGGGGCACGACATCTACTGGGACCTTTTCAGACACAGCACATCCCTGTGAGTCTCTGAGTCTGGAAGGCCGGAGTGCAACCCATCATCCCGGATTTGTCCTAATTCCAAGTCATAGTTGTGACCCTAACACCTAAAATCTCTTCAAGCTCATCAAAAATCACATAAAATTTCTACTGATGTGGTTTCCTGAAATAAAATCTAAACTCCAGGAGTAAGATGAATTCAGAATCCCAAATTCCCAGACAGACACTCCTCTGAATGCAGGGTCCTCGAGGCGCTCTCCTTGGAGACAGAGCAAGCAAAGGCCTTTCTCCAGGGCTTGACCCTGCCCCTTCTCTGGTTTCTTCCTCTAGTGAGCTGGGCTGAGCTCCTCCACGAGGGGCTCTTGCTGTCCTCCAGCCTATGAGTGCAGCCAAAAGCAGGCTAGGTGGTCCCCTCGGTCTGTGTCCCCCCAGGCTCACATTCACTGCCGGGGAAAGACTAGGTGACTCTTGAAAAACGAAGATCCTTTGCATTTTGTTCAACATCCATTCAGTGGGATACAAGTTGGGAGTGACTAAGTTTGTTTTTAAAACATTTCTTTTCTATCTCTATGTGACCGAGATCAACTTATTTATTTTTCACTCATGTTAAACAAGAGCAAGACCCATGGAGGCCTGAGTGAAATGGCTCCTGCGGGGGGCGAGGGCTCAGCCCGCCCGCCAGCTCCCTTGGTCTATTCATCCCTGACCTAAGTATTTGCCTTAAGTTATAAGACAACTTAAGAAGATCAGAAAGGAAAAAGAGAGCTGTGGCACCTGGGACATTCTCATTCCTCCATCCAGAAGATTAACCTCCCAGTTGATTGGGCCTCCACCAGAAATTTCCCCGCGGGAGTGAAAAGAGAGAGGAAGGCTTGACCTCACCCAGAAACGGGCAGCAACTGGCCTTCTTCCTGGCGGTACATGAAGACAATGTCATGTCATATGAAGAGAATGTTCTATCAAGCACTGGAAACCAGAGACTAAGGCTCACTGACATCTAGACAACTTGGAGCCCTTCAAGGCATAAGCCTATTTTCAAATCGTGCCAGGTGCTGCATGTTGAAAGGAACTGTAGAAACCAGTCCACCAATGCTTGTCATAAGATGCTCAACACATGTCTGCTGGCTTCGGCAACCCAACCTGTGTTCTGTAGGGCAGACATACCTTGGGAATAAAGGGTAAAGCATTTTCACCAACTTAGCCCATCCAGAGTGCTGGAAGGATCCAGTGGGCTGCCCACTGCATGGTCCAACCATCCTCCAAGGAATGAAAAGCAAGGGTGACCTCAAGATTTCATGGAACCACACTGCCATCTCGTGTTGGCCTTCGTTTCTTCTCCCCCCACCCCTGCCCCCACAGTTTGCTTTTTTTTCTCTGCTGTTCCAGAGGGACCCCGTCTCTGCCTATGTCTCACCACTCTCACCACAATACAACCTGATCTCCCTCTAATTCCCTGTTACTCTCTCAGGTCTTCCTTGTGTCTTCCCACTACACTGGGTCACAGATGAAACACTTGATCACTGTTTTAATGCGATGATAGTAGTTTTGTCTGAAGGCACAGCATTTACGGAACAAGGTGAGGCTCGCTCATGATCACCCATCTGTGTCTTTTAAGGTGGGTTCAAAGAGCTAAAAGCGACCAGACTGAAGGAGAAATGTCAGACAACATACCATTTTAATGGAGATCCCCAACATTTAAAAGAAACCATCAGAACTCAGCTTTTCCAGGAGAGGTGAGACTTGCCACAGAGTAAATTTCCTGGGTCTCACAAAACCTCCACCAACAGAACCATGTCCTGCATTCAGTCTTCCTGGATGTAAGCCGGAATCTCTGACGAGCTATGGTGTCATGGGGAGCTCACCTCTCCAGTCAGCGCTGAACAGTATGGGACACACAAGCGAAAGGTCAAACCTTAAGAGGACATCGGGCAACAGAATGTGGTGTCAGTTGGCCCAGCATTCAGACCTCACATGATGGCTCTCCTCCTTCCACCTCCGGAGCTGCCTCGTACCTCTCATTTAGGCTCTGCCCCTCTGTATGAACCTCTCCACATCCCTGTCCCTTAATGGGCGGAGGCCAGGTGTGCCCTGAGCCCTGTGCTAAGCTGTGCGGCTTCTTCCCAAGGTCTCGGTCTCTCCCAGGCCCGCCTTGCGCAGGTTACTCCTCCCTCCTTCTCTGCAGCTTCGTCCTGGTCTCTTCCTGCCGGCGTCTCCAGGCAGCAATGATGGCTTCGTCGTCCATTTCTTCCTCCTCCTCCCTGTCAGTGCTTCTCCGATACTGGGACCGCCGCCCTGCCGCAAACCTCCCTTCTTCTCTCTTTTCCATCCTCTCTCTTTCTCCCTCCTCCTCAGACCTCATGAAGCTCTGGGTGAATTTCCTCTTGGCTCCGAATTCAGAAAAATCGGAGTTGGACGACTCTTCCACATCTTCCCAGTCCCTGGGCCCGGCCCAGTTTGTACGCTGTGCTTCCGGGGACTCTTCCCCTTCGGAGGGCTCGGGGGTCCGGCGGAAGAAGTAGGGCTCTGGGCTCTCCTCTCGGGAGCTTGAGGTCTCACTGAACATGGACCTGGAGAACTTGTGCATCTCTCTGCCCTCCCTGGTAGAGGAGGAAGACATCCGCGAAGTGCTCCTTACGGAGTTGCCGTTGGCCTCACGGAAGGAGGACGTGTCCTGTTCCTCCGACTGCGATTTGGAGAACTTGTAGCTAGAGGACTTGGACTCCGTCTCCCGGAGCAGCGAAGACCTGGTGCACCTCCCCCTGGAGCTTCCAGACCAATCACTCTGGGGAGATTTGTCCTCTGTCCTGAGGCTGCTGAGCCACTGAGAAATGCTGCCTTCCGTCCCTCTGCCAGCCCGGCTTGCGCTTCCACCGCGATCCGACACAGCCAGGGACGAAGAGGTGTCTGTTTCAGGCTTCTGCGAATGACTGCGGGAGGAATACCGAAAGCTCCCTATGGCACTGTCCGTGTCCTCCTCCCCGTCACCCACGCCATCATCCTCATCGTCCTTGACCCTCTTCTTCTTGAAAAGGGAGCTCCGCTTGTTGTCCGAGGCCAGCTTCTCCATCTTGTACTCGGACATCTTCTCCCTCAGTTCCATCTGCATCTCCTTCTCCTTCCGGCCAAGCTCCTTTAGGTCAACGTTGTCGGCAAAGAGGCTATAGACAGGCTTGCTGGTCCCCCTGACTCGGCTCCTGAGACCTTCGGCCCTTGAGCCCAGCGCCGTGTGGGAGGACAGCAGGGCCGGTGTGTCGGAGCTGGGTCCCGGCTGGCTCTGAGGCAGCAGGCCGCTGCCCAGGGAGGAGCCACTGTAGCCACTGAGCAGGGAGACCTGGTCATCCCCCGGGCCAGTGGCTGCCGGCGCCAGCCTCACGCTGGCCACCGATGGGGAGCGGGACAACAGCAGCGTCTCGTTCTGCTTCTGGGCCAGAGTCTCGGTGACCACATTGGCAATCCAGTTCTGAATGCTGGCGATGGAGATGGTGTCTCCGGGCCCCACAGGCAGGTTAGGCAGTGCTGCGGCAGGGAGAGAGGCCGAGCAGCTCCCTGCATGGCTCCCAGCCTGAGAGGGGCGGGAGCTGTGGCTCTGGGTGCTGAGAACGGAGGCTGTGTCATCAGCTCCAACGGACAGAGCTGCCGACCAGAAGGCAGACAGGGGGATGCTCCTGCCGGTGGCCGGCGAGTCCGCCTCCCAGCCTCCCACGGACTGGCTCTCCTCCAACGTCCGCCTGCTCCTCTCCAGCAGCTCCAGCCGCCGCTGCCTCTTCTTGGCTGAGGCGGAGTCCTCGCCCTTGCTGAGCTCCACGACCTCCTCCTTGTTCTCACTGCCCACCTTCTTCTGGTGCCTCAGTTTCCAGGCCTGGTAGGCCGTCAGGTTGACATCCGAGCTCCTCCCCTCCCTCTCTGCCTCCTCGGCACCTTGCTCGCTGCTGCTGTCTTCTGCCCCCAGTTCTTTCTTGTGAAATCCGAACTGGATTCTCTTGATCTTCCACCTTTCTAGGGCCGTGAGCTTGTCCTTGTTCCGGCTACAGAAGTTGTAGAAGGAGCTGGTCTCCGAAGACACGCTCTCCTCGTCGTCCTCCCGCGCCCTGCTCCCCACCTCCGAGCCGGCGTCCACCTCCTCCCTCTTGCTCCTGGAGTGATAGCGACGGGAGGCTTCCTTCTCAATCTCCAGCAGCCTCTGGTTCCACACGTCCCAGGTGCTCTCAGTGGACACCGAGTCAGAGCGGCCTCTCCCACCTCGGCTCTGGCGGCTGGTCTCCAGCTGCTGCTTCAGGACCCGGATGTCGTGGCTGCTGACACTCTCCGAAGTGCTGCTCTCACTCAGGGTGTGCCTCCGTCTTCTCCTCATGAACGAGCCGCCATCGCCTGCCTCCTCCTCCTCCTCCTCCTCCCTCCCCCACCTCCGATGCCCTTCTGCCTGGTACCTCTCGTTCTGGCTCTGCCACTCCTGGATCATCCGGTCCACATCCTCGTCTTCAGGCTCCTCCCCACCCTGGCCGGAGGCCGACCGCCTATCATCTCCCCCCGGGGGGACCCTGCCTGTGGGGAGGCCCTGCCCCTTCTTCCACTCCTCGTACAGCTTCTCCTCCTCATCTTCGTCAATGAGGGTGAGGGGCTTGGACGCCTGGCTGGCCTTCCCCCAGGAGGAGCCGCTCAGGTGGCTGGTGGTGTCGTCCTCCTCCTGCACGCTGAGGGCGCGCACTCTGGCCCCAACAATGCTCTCCGCGTCCTCGCCTTCCTCGGCCTCCTCTGTGCCCCCTCCCTGGCTGTAGTCTTCCTCCCTCTCCTCCATCAGCTTCTCGTTGAGCTCCCGGAGCTGCTTCAGGAAGCCGTCGTTGGGGTAGATGGCGCGTTTCCGGCGCACGGTCATGAGGGCCTCCAGGACGGCCATGTTATGGAAGATCATCAGGTAGGCCACCACCAGCACGGCGGACCGGCTGATGCCCATCTCGCTGCTGACCAGGACCTTCCCTGAAAGAAGGCACAAGGGACAACAAGGTAAGTACCATGGCTTCCTTAGCGGTTTTAAAATACTGTTACGAAGTACTGTTCAGCTGTGCTGGGCCCAATACGGCTCCTTGCCTCTGGCATTCATCTGAGCTCCAGCGCCCTGAGGGACAAGCATTACTGGCCCCCATTGCAGGTGTCAGCGAGGGCTGACAGGCACCCTGCCCTTGTGCAAGCATCCCCCCGCATTGCCTGAACGTAAGCAGGGAGGAGGGGCAGGGAAAGGGAACCAAAACTGTCCCCACTTTTGAAACACTGGAGTGCATTTCTACTTTCTTCCCATCAACATGAGCACCGGTGGGAGGAGAAATGAAAGAATGGGGGAGAGGGGGAAAGAGAGAGGAAAAGAAAGGAGGCCAAGATGAATGAGTCACAGGACCGTCCGTCGGGGAAAGCACACAGACATAGTGGAAACTTGAGAGTCCCCTTTACAACATCCTAGATGTAGACCATCCACCATCCAGCGGAGCCTAGATGCTTCCTGAGACGGGGAGCTCAGTATCACACACACGCACGCACATACCTTTCACTCCCTATTTAGATCAATCTACTCTTTTGAAACTTATTTTACATGTTAGGGTGAAGTATAACTTTCTGTATTGAGCAACCCATGCTCCTCTTCTGACATTCGGACATTCTGGGGTCAATAACAAACACCTGTATGAACCTTTTATACATAAATATGTTAGAGGATCACTAACATATTCTTTTTTCTAAAGATTTTATTTATTTATTTGACAGACAGAGATCACAAGTAGGCAGAGAGGCAGGCAGAGAGAGAGAGGGGAGGAAGCAGGCTCCCTGCAGAGCAGAGAGCCTGATGAGGGGCTCGATCCCAGGACCCTGAGATCATGACCTGAGCTGAAGGCAGAGGCTTTAACCCACTGAGCCACCCAGGCACCCCTAGCGTATTCTCCATTAATTTTTTTTTTTCCCCTTTTCCTGGCTACTCTGGGTCTTTCAATGATCATTCAGACATCTTTTCATTTCTCTACTGGCCAAACTTGCAAGTCAAACTTTCATTAGTTTTTTTTTCCCCCCCTTAGGAGTCTGTATCAGGACGGAGCAAATATACTTCAGGTTTGGACTGACCCACACAGGGTCGGGGAGGCCTCTCACCACTCTCATTCTAGGCACAGAGCCTTCACTCATGCCATTTAAGCTTGCACTGTGGATGGGTATATCCTAAAATGGTCTCAGATTATCTTTTATATCAACTGAAACCTGTAAAGGTTTTTCAAAAAACTGCTATTCTATCATGTGTCACTTTTTTTTGGTAGCATTTTTAAAACATAAGGATAACTTTACAAATTCCTATTAACGTTTTTGGTAAATATAACCTGTTCTTAGAGCCTAGTAGAAACTTTACCAAGTCTTGACTGTAGCATTCACTCAATCGGTTATCCCCTAGCCTCACTTCTGCTTCGAATCCTTCATAAACTTGACAAACATGCTTTCTCTACCTTCATTCTAATGGCTGTTTACAATGCAGCTTGGAACCACAGAGGCTCTTCCAGGCTGCCATCAATCTATTTGCCCCAAACACCTTTGGGGATATTTGTTAAATCTTTGGAGGGTCCTAGCTGACAATACAGGATGGGCAGGGGGTGTCTTTTATTAGTATCTCTTGCATCACTGAAGACCTTGTCTGTCCCCCAGAAGGTTGGAGACCAAGGCAAGATTAGGAGGGACCTGAGGCCCAGTGGTGCCGGATGGTACTGTCACCAAAGGCCAGCAGGCCGCAGAGGGAGGTGAGTGGCAGAATAAAGCTGCTGCAGGTTCACCTACAGACCCGCTGTCTCTCTCCTGCCACCTCCAGCCCCGGGCTCAGCCGTCCCTCACCAAGGATCCCCCTTTAACTGGCTGACCTGGCTACCAATTAGTACTGTCAGTGCAAAAGTCTGCCTTCCTTCCTTTGGAGGTGGAGTTACTGGGCCACCTCACAACAGGACACTCCAGGCACAACCAGCCAAGCTGCCTCAAGGACATGGCAGCAAAGGCTCCTTGGACTCAAGTTTGGCAGAGATGCGGTTGGTGGTGCCATGCTTTTCCATGTTGTGTTCTCTGCACACTGCGATTCCTCTGTGGGGCCTCAGGGGTGGCCTGAGGACAAGGGGGAGGGTGGGGGGGGTCAGACCCCAGGTGACAGAACTGTCTGTCCTCTGTGAGGCACAAGGCCACACGGACACTGTACAGACAGTGCTCTGCACAGCTCTGGGGGGCGCCTTGCACATCCAAGTCAGAGGAGATCTATACGATTGTTTGGTTATGATAAAAAATTTCCAGCAGTCAAATGGCTTGAGGAAAGTGGTCTTATCCTGATTCGCAGTCACCATTTTGATTAGCAGCAGGGCTGAATGGGGGAGGGAGGTTCCCTCTAGAGGTGGTCCCTCTGTTCTAAGTTTGAAGGGTATGGCTAGTGGAGAGAGTGCTGGGCTTGAGTAAGAAAGGTCTCTTTCCGAGCTCAGTATGCCTCTACACGGTTGGCTTTTGGGTTGTATTCTCCCAATTCACGATTCTCGTCTTCCCCAGAGCATTCCCTCTTTCCATTTGTGAGAAAAACAAGACGTACTTGCCTAGAACCTACCTTCCCCACCTTGCCACTATGTATAGAATTCAGGGTAGACAAAGGACCAGAGTCTTTGCCAAGCAGATTTTCTCTCTAGGAGATTTGGAAATGGGACAGAGGCAGGGAGCTAGCCAGTCTACGTGCAGGCCTGTGGAGGGCACACAGTCTGAGGTGGAAAGAAAAAGAGAAGATGGAAACCAAGAGTCCAGAAATTGTCCTGTCCTCGTTCAGACGATCCTGGAACCATATTCCCATCCTTGAATGTTTTCTTGTAGTGTTATAATTAATGCTTGAGACAGTTTCTACTTATTAGCAACCCAAAGACCCTTGATTATTACACAGTGGCAAAGTCAGGAAACCTTCCATGGGTCTCAGTTTCCCCATTTGTAACATGTAAGTAACCTCCTCCACTGTGCTTTGTTGTTTTACTACACAGACCGCCCAGCCCAGGTGTTACTGTTGCCTTTCTCCTCCATAAGAACTGACTCCAAAGCATCCTAGAGCAGAGGAAATGACAGAAACTAAGCCCGGGTGGGGCGGGGGGCTGGGTCATTTCTGGGGATGGTGACAACCATCAGACAAGGAGTAGGAAATACCCCGGAGGCAACCCCAGTAAAGAGAAAGTCCCTTGCCAGTGCGGCAGGGGTGCAGGGAACAGGGAGGGAAAGAAGGCTGAACGCAAACGCCAGGAGGTGTGCGGGGCAGACTCCCTCCACCGCAACCGCCAGGACGCCCTGCGCACCTGCTTCCCACCACGGTGCCACCGTGTGCGGCTGCCCTCCTCGGAGCCCCCGACGAGACCCTTCCCTGCCCCGGGGGGCAGAGGTCGGGTTCGCCCAGCCTTTTGCTGCCGCCTCCCTCCACGCTCCCAGCAGGTTCTCCCACTGCGTGGCCCTCACTGTCTGCACTTCTGGGTATAGTCACCATACTCGGGGCCGCGCCCGGTCTGCCCGCCAGGGCCGCATCTCCCCGGGCTCCTCCGCGCCTCCCCGCTGGCATTTGCAGACTCTCAAGTCACGTTGGTCAGAAGGAATATATATATATATATTTTTTTTAAAGATTTTATTTATTTATTGACAGAGAGAGATCACAAGTAGGCAGAGAGAGGCAGGCAGAGAGAGAGGAGGAAGCAGGCTCCCCGTGGAGCAGAGAGCCCAATGTGGGGCTCTATCCCAAGACACTGGGATCATGACCTGAGCCGAAGGCAGAGGCTTTAACCCACTGCGCCACCCAGGTGCCCCAGGAATATATATATATATATTTTTTTTTTAGATTTTATTTATTTATTTGATAGACAGAGATTACAAAGTAGTCAGAGAGGCAGGCAGAGAGAGAGGAGGAAGCAGGCTCCCCGCCGAGCGGAGAGCCCGATGCGGGGCTCGATCCCAGGATCCTGGGATCATGACCTGAGCCGAAAGCAGAGGCTTTAGCCCACTGAGCCACTCAGGCGCCCCAGGAATATATTTTTTAAAGTAGGGTTCCCCCCTATAAAAATGTGTCAAACCGTATATGTTGTTTTACATTCAGTTTTGTTCACTTAATCCATTATGAACATCCTCTCATGGTAGCAAATATAAGGTCCATTTTCATTTTTAATGACAGCCGAGTTTTCTAATCTATGCCCGTATCAAAATTGACTTAACCGATCCACATTTGTGTTTCTGATCATTCACAGTATAATAATCACACAGTGACTCCCTTGTAAGCACATCTTTGCATGTATTTCTCATGTCCTTAAGGTGAGTCACTAGCAGAACTGCCCCCCATCCAATGTTATGTACGTCTTAGGGTTCTTACTGAGGGCTGTTGCTTTTTTTAGGCATTGAAAGAGAAGAAAACTATTTCATATATATACATACATATGTAATATATATACTAAATTTATAAATTTCATTTTAATTAAAATATTTCTATAAAAATAGTCTATATATAGATATACATACATATATTTATAAATATACACATATGCATACATGTATAGATGTGCCAGGGGCTGTGCTAAGTAAGCTTTTAGGTGCCTTTTAAAATGTTAGTCCTCGGCACCTGGGTGGCTCAGTGGGTTAAGCCCCTGCCTTCGGCTCAGGTCATGATCTGAGCCTGATCAGGTCCTGGGATC
Source organism: Lontra canadensis (assembly GCF_010015895.1). Lineage (NCBI taxonomy): Eukaryota > Metazoa > Chordata > Mammalia > Carnivora > Mustelidae > Lontra > Lontra canadensis. The sequence goes on along the minus strand of NW_022631018.1, from coordinate 18,168,913 downwards.
GAGCCCCACATCCGGCTCTCTGCTCAGGGGGGAGCCTGCTTCCTCCTCTCTCTCTGCCTGCCTCTCTGCCTACTTGTGATCTCTGTCAAATAAATAAATAAATAAAATCTTAAAAAAAAAAAAAAGAGTCCTTGGGACACCTGGGTGGCTAAGTGGGTTAAGCCTCTGCCTTCGGCTGGCTGGGGTTGTGATCTCGGGGTCCCGGGATCAAGCCCCACATCGGTCTCTCTGCTCAGCAGGGAGCCTGCATACCCCTCCCTCTCTGCCTGCCTCTCTGCCTACTTGCGTTCTCTCTCTCTGTCAAAATCTTAATAAAAAAAATAAAATGTTAGTCCTCACAGTGATGTTAGAAAAATTATATCTTTTATCTTTGTTGTATATACAAGGAAACTGGGGTTCTCCTGGAGAGAGAAACAGCCTGGGGTTCCATGGAATGGAGATCACATAGCAAAGCCTGGACTCAAGCCTAGGGTTTCTGACTGTGGATCCTGAACTCCCAGCCACCCCCCCGGCCCCCGCCGCCAAGAGCATGGGCTGCAGCCTGACTCCACTGAGTGTCCTGTCAACTCTATAGCTGAGTCTTGGGTCATCTTGGGCCAGCCTGGATGACAGCCACAGCCTTAGCACCGCTCTCCTTGCTCCCACTCCTACCCTCCTACTGCCGCGGTCTCCCAAGACCAGAGAGAGTTTTCTAAACTGTAGATCAGACCAAGGCTCTGCTCAGCTACCTCACTTTGCCCTTCCACTTTCTGCATGACGGGGCCCCTGCCTCTCTAACCCTCAGCCACCATGCTGACCCGCACGAGCCCGTGATCCCGCACACACTGAGCTTATTCTATGGTAGGAGCTCTGCGCCAGCCGGCACGTCTCCTTGCCAGGGACGCCCTTTCTCCGATTTTTCTATGGCGAGTTCCTCCTTGTCACTCGCTTAAATGTCCTCTTCTTGGAGAGGACCTCTCAACTGGGCTAGCTGGTCACTCCAACACATCACCCTAGTCGGTCTCTGCATCACTCTTGTCACTCTCTGACAGTTTTCTTTGCAATTTTCTCTGCCCTCACTGTAGTGCGAGATTCGAAGTTCAGGAGCTTTTTCTGAACCTCTCACCGCAGCACCGAAAACAGCGCCTGGCATGTGTTCGGCCCTCGGTAATCACTGAAAACATGAATGATCGTCCTTTCCTTTCCCCTCTTCTTAGAACGAGACCACAGCCTTCTTAAGACAGAAAATCCCTTCTCCCCCTGTGGAATTCTAGCAGCCTGGGGCAGGCAGGACCTCACCCCCACCCCACCCCCACCCCCACCTCACCTCTGTAGGTCAACAAGGCTTCATCAAGGAACTCAGCAGCCTTCCGGAAGTGCTGGGAGATGTCCACCTCGGGGAAGTCATCCACCTGCACACCCAAGTACTCAATCTCCAGGCCAGTGTAGAATTCGGGCCCAGTGTAGACGCCGGTGCCATGAGCGGCATTCAGAATGTGAGTAATTCCCAGCCTCTTCAGCCTTCCCTTGTTCACAGCTACACTCCTGGGGAGAGAGGCAGAGATAATTTCTGCCAGAGTCCAAGCTAGAAAGGCCCATTACCCCTGACACTGGGGCCTGCTTTGGCTGGGTCTGGGAGGCCAGAGCTCGGGAGTGCCTTCTTCTCTGCTGTCTGGGGTCTGGAGCTCACTGCAAATGTGGTTCTAAAAAGGGGCCAGGGAGGGCTGGGACAGGGAGCTGGGCAGGAGAGGGTAGAATGAAGAGGAGAACAAGACTGATATGCCAGGAAATCTTTGGTCTAGAGATCTCTGGTTTAAAATTCTTTGCCTTGGGGTGCCTGGGTGGCTCAGTGGGTTAAGCCTCTGCCTTCAGCTCAGGTCATGATCTCAAGGTCCTGGGATCCAGTCCCACATTGGGCTCTCTGCTCGGCAGGGAGCCTACTTCCTCCTCCTTCTCTCTCTGCCTGCCTCTCTCCCTACTTGTGATCTCTCTGTGTGAAATAAATAAACACAATATTAAAAAAAATAAAATAAAATTCTTTGCCTTGGAAATAGACATTCATTAAGACACAAAAGTAGCAGACAAGAGTAATAATCAAAGTGGACATGCTTCACATTGATACGGCCTGCCATACTTTCCGAAGTCCTATTACATGCATTCTTTGACTTTATCCCTAATAAACTCAAGAGGTAGGCAGGGTAACTTTTCATTCCCATTCAAAGATTATAAAAATGAACCTGAGAGCTTTTATGACATCCCAAGACTGAAAGAAAAAAAAAAAAGACTGAACCAGGACAGGTGTTTCTGGTTTCTAGTTGAGAGCTCTGTTTGCTGCAGCAAAGTAAGTCGAGCTTCTTTTGCAGCAGCTGGAGGTGTCTGGGGTCCCTGGTGAGTGCAATGGGAATGTTTCTGGGTCTACAGAGAGAGCTGGAGATTACTTAGGACTTGGTGCCCAGCTCCAGGAATCAGGTCTGGGCAACTCATTACTCCCGGGGGAGTATGAGCCCCACCATCCAAAGTGATCTTCCCGACTGCCTGCCACCATGGGGGCCCCAAATTTCCTCCTTTGCTTCTGCATGTATGAGTAACTACGCAGAGAGAATATCTCATTAAGTAGCCAATGGATCAGCAAAAATCAGTCTCACAAACTAGCCTTGTGGTACCAATTATACGCGGGCAAGATCCTCCAGGAATAGGACATGAGTGAATTGTTTCACGTTTTGTTTTGAAAACCACTCACAAACTTTTAAAAAATAACATTTTTTTTCTGGTTATGCAAATAACAAATGTTTACTCTAGGAAATCTGTACAATTCTAAAGAAACCTAAAGAAGAAAATAAAAACCACTTGTAGAACCATCTACTAGAGAATATCATCACCGTTTTATCCTATTTGTGTCTGATTGTTGTCTGTGCAAAAGTGCATACACACATCTATATATTGCTCAACTAGCATATTATATATGTATGTGTGTATACATATATATGTATATAGATACATATATATATATATATATATATACACACATAATTTGTTACCTATTTCTCCTTACTATATTGTGAAAGTTTTCATTGGTTGGTAATAACATATAAAATCCAGTGTCATCACTGGCTCCAAATGTCCCATCAGATAGCATTACTTTGCTGGATGGAGCTCTTGGGACTTTGCCTAAAGAGGAGGGAGTTTCACCTCTCTCAGGCATCAAGAGGGTAGGACAGAGGGGCATGGCCCACCACGGTCAGACTCACTTCTCCGCTATGAAGACATTGGGCCAGACTTCATCCATCTCATTCCAGGGGGCCTCCTGGCGGTCTTGGACCAAGGCCCGCTGTAAATCCAGGACACAGGGGGTGTTGTACAGGCTGGTGTCATCCATCTTCTCCCTGACACGGTTGTACAGGTCCTCCACCAGCAGCTGCTCGGCCGACTCCAGCATGCCTGGACACTCGGCCTCAGCTCTGCTCCCCCGTGGCTTGAATTCTAGAGAAGGACAGGCAGCACTCTTGTTAGAGTTAAGAATATCGTGGCCCTCCCTGTTCCTCAGGAGAATCTGGTCTTGGCCAATCTGCTGCTAGGACTCCGGGCATGGGGTGAAATACCAAGAAGGACTTAATGAAAGTCCGGGGGATGGGGGGGATGGCTGAGGGGGGCACTGCCTCAGTCTGGACACTTATGGTCAGGACCAGCAGCCGTGTAGGTAGAGAGGTGGAGGTGAAGGGACACTGGTTTCCCTTACTCCCTCTTGCGTTTTTCCAAAGCCGGCTTATAACTTCTTAGAGCAAGATCCTTAAGTACCTGTTGTAGGTCTGATTCACACCTACAGCTCCCACAGTGCTCCATATAAACTAGAAGCACTTACCAAATGAATCAATGGCATTCTTTCACAACAGAATTCACTTTATTAGTTTGACTCCTTTACATTGGGAATGCAGATAACTTGGGAAAAGTAAAAACTTTCAGCATTTATGTCAGGCCACTTTCTCATACACATTTAATATACTTGTTCATTTCATTTATTGTCTGCTTCTCCCCACTGGAGTAAGCACCTGTGAGTCTCAGCCCCCCACTTTCTGGCAGGGGGTAAAGGTTTGAACTCCCCTGATAGTCCCCAAACAGCATTCCTGGCCTTTCTGCCAACAGCTGGGAAAAGATCAGATTCCAAATGAATTCAAGGGACGCCTGGGTGGCTCAGTCAGTTAAGGGTCTGATTTCAGCTCTGGTCATGATCCCAGGGTCCTGAGATCAAGTCCCGCATCAGGGTCCTTGCTTAGCGGGGAGCCTGCTTCTCCCTCTGCCTGTTGCTCCCCCTGCTTGTGCTCTCTCTCTGACAAATAAGTACATAAAATCTTAAAAAACCGAACCAAACCAAATGAATTCAAAATCTATGCATCCATATCTCCAGTAAACCTTTAACTCCTTCTCCTAATACGTTTGTTCCCAATGATCAAATTTGGGGGGAAAGTAAGATATTTCTTTCTCTGGGAAGGTATATAAGAATAGTGGAGGGCAAAACCTTTGGGCCACTTAATAGCCAAAAATATTGACTAGAGAGAAGGGAAAAAGTAAGGAGTGTCGCCTGCATTGGCCATAACCTCTTGCGGGCACTGTTTCTCTCCCTGATGGGTGGAGAGCAGAGCCACGTTTGGCAAATAGACTCGGCCCAGCCCTTCGGGACGAACAGGTGTCTGTGAGCCGGGCTGGCTGCTCGAGGTCTGTGGGTCCTGGGAGTTCTGGGTTCTACCAGGACCGAGCACTCTATTTCCCTACAGCTCTTCTATCTCTTTTCCCTTTTCTGAACCACTTGACGGGCTCCCATATCCCTGCATCAGATCTCAGCTCTAAATGTTCTCTGATCTCCGGTTCAAAAGCAGAAAGAAGAAAAAAGCCCTCCAATCCCAGAGCTCTATTTTGTTTAAAAATAGATGAAGCGATCCTATTCTCTCTACCACTGGGTCTTCTCCCAGGGCTCTCCTGGGATCTTACCTAGCAAACGTGAAATCCCCCCTCCCCCCCTTCCCTAACTGAGACATCTCTCCTTTACTACATGTAAAAGGTAAAACTCCCTGATGTCTCATTAAAATATACAGCACTGTCTTCCTCCGCTATTTATATTGCTGGCTGTTTCTTGATTTTTTTCCCTTTCCAGTTTAAAAAACAAATGTCCCAGCCCTTCATTCCTACTGGCATTCCTGCTTTCCCAAGGTCTCTGGCCCACTCTCTGGCCTGTTTCAACTCCACCTCCCTCCCTGCCTCAATTCCTCCCATTTATTTCTACTACCTAAGGCTTCTTCAGAAGAAAACAAAGCCTGTACATCTCCCCTCTGAGCTCTTCCAGAGGCATGGCATATGAAGACTTCCATGAAAATGAAGGGTTCTTCAAAACACGTTTTTATTCCTCTGATCACTGGTGAGGAGGGCAATGTTTTGAAATATCACTTGATCCATTTTGCTTTCTCTGGCATATATTCTTTTCTTCCCCCACCACCAATCAGCCACTAAGAAAAAGGAAACGTAGGCTTAATGCCCCAGACAAGGGGAGAGTAGATAAAACCTAGAATTTTAAAAAAAAAAAGCCATTGCTTTGTTTCAGATTTCAATCTACGTGTGCAATGTCCCGTAGACATACATCTATCACTCTCTAGGCTTGAGAGTGAAGTTTCAAAGAGAGAAGATGATTTTCTCACAAGTCCTAGATGTTCACTTATCAGGAACCCAAGCACGGAGAGGGGTCCAGAGAGTAAAGCACAGAGCAGAGATGTTGCAGGCTGGCAGGTGAGGGAAGTTCCCAAACACACAGGAGGAAAAAAGAACTTCCAGAGTTAGGTGCTGGGATCAATTCAGAGCATCTACTGGGTGAAGCCACTCGCGCCTGGCTTGGAGCAAGGGAAGAGAGACCCCGGGCAGCACAGTAAAAGAAAACAGAAAAGAACGTGAGAGTTCCTCAAGAAGATGGGGCCTCCAAGGCTGCTCCTACCACAAGCAGCAGCAAATGGAATTTCTGGCTCCTCAGCAGGTGGACAGGAGATCTAGGTATCCTCAGGGACCCTGTGGGAACCCAAAGGGCCTGGGGACAGAGGAGGGGAGCTGGGATACATGGAGAAGGGGCAGCATGTGTGGTTCTCACCACTAAAAGCCAGGGAAAGGATCATGGTCACCAGCAGTGGTGATGCCCAAAGCTCAGCAGGGCCTGTGTCATTACCAACGCTGCTATATCCAACCCCAGCCCACAGTAGAGGCAGAGACCCCCAGGGCAAAGGGAGGAGAAAAGAAATTTGTTCCAAAATTGATTTAAGAAAAATCCATCCAATCAGGATAACTGTCCTTGAATGAAATACATAGCATGCTTTCTGCTCCAAAATTTACCATGTGCATATTAACCTTTCTCCTCACTCTACCTTTCCCTACCATAATTCAGATTGAAGACCACCTTCAAACACTAGTGGACATGCAGATCTAAATCTAGATATCCCTTTGAGTAGAACTCTCTGGGTGCTTCTGGTCATTTCTTGGGCTTTCAGGTATGTGTGTCCAGAATAAGCCACCCCAGGATCGCTGAGATGAACTGAAAAATGGAATGGGAGGCCACAGGAGCAGATTGGAACTGCCTTCCTGGCTGTTAACTCAAGAGAATTATTCACACTCGTATCTAATAATTTCCACCTCGGGTTCATGAAGGTTGATGATGAGTTGTGTGGCAGAACTGCCTTCTTTGGATCTGCTCCTCTTAATGGGATGGGTAGCACCTGGGAAGCACTTTGACCTCTTCCAAAGGGCCCTTTCCAAGGGTTCCCAGATGCACGTGGACTCTCCCTGCTCCCACCCACCTTCTGATGGCATTACCTTCATTGATGATCTGCTTAGCCGCAACAGCTGAGGAGAGATGAATGGGTTCCATGAAAATGCTTTCTGTTTCTGCATCTGAGACCATCGAGTACCTAAGAGAAGAGGATATCTGTGTGATAGGACTCTGGGTAGCATCTGAATGGGAGGCATTCTTTTTAGACAAGAAACTCTGACCTGGCTTTAGGCACAGTGGACAACAATGAGAGATAAAGGGAAAGCCTTCCTAAGTTTAAGAACCCGGAGAATGCTGAACACTGCGGGTCAGCTGCCACCCGATTTCAAACCAGAGTTAGCATTAATGTGAGTTGATGTTTAAGGACACGGTAGTCTAGGCTGTGGAGGGAAAGGCATACAACTGTGGTTGGGGAGAACTTACCCCGATGTGATTTTCCTTCTTCTACTGGGTTCCCACCCTTGGATGTGCTGTTGATAATTTTTTCCCTCTTGCCCCTCTTTCTCTGTCATCAGTACTCTAGGATGTCCCTAACTATGCTGTTACTAAGGTTCTGCTGGATTGGTGGCCTGGTGGGCTGCCACCATTCCCTCCATGCCCCGTATCCTTGCCCCGTTTGAGAGAGAATGAGCTAAGAATGATGGGCTGGCACAGGGAAACGGGAAGCTATGCTCAGATGCACAGTCCTGATTCTGAACACAAGAAATCAAGGTTCAGCCTGAGCCCAGGGATGCAATCAAGTAACTTAGGTAAATGTCAAGTAATTTTCCAGAAATAATTCAACAGACATGTCCAAAGGGATATGAAGAACATAGTGAATCGGGGAAGAAACAAGGGATAGGACCATAGTATCAAGGTGGGTGCCCCCTGCTTTGTGGATTCATCTCTTTTCCAGGCATTGGGGTGAACTTTGGGTCTATTTTTTCTGTTTTTGCTTAGTCTTTCCTTTAGGTCCAAAGAGCTTAAAGAAAAATTTTCCCCATCACACAAACTCCCTGTTACCTCTTTATAGTCAACCCCTCCCTGAACCTCATCCCCTGCCAATCACTGATATGTTTTCTGTCCCTACAGTGTGGCTTTTTCCAGAATGTTATATAAATGAAATCATACCACAGTTTTTTGGTTCTGGCTTATTTCAGTTAGCAAAATGAATCTATAAGTCATCTGTTGTATTGCATTAATCAATAATTTGTTACTGAATAATATTACATTTTTTAGGCACCTCAGGCTGTTGCTGCCATTGCTGTCACACTGTCTTGAGTCACAACTGGGTGTTCTAGAGGGGAAAAAAAATGATATTCCCATTGCTGGTTTGGTTGAACTTTGAATTCTGTCTTTCTCAATCGGCCTGCTACTATTTACTTTTCAGAGTCTTCAAACAGTTGCTGTATCCTTCTGTTCAGGTTTTACAAAGGCAATCCGTGAGAGAGTGATGGGTGTTTGCCATCTTACCCAGGACTGGAACTTCTGTTCTACTGTCTCTTTGCTATTAAATGTCTGAAGGCCATGTATTTCATGATCCTTATAACTAACTTATTTTATCTTTATGAAAGCCACAGGATCTTTTGGTTTGTGGTGTCTAACTTCCCAATGATGTTTGTTGGCTTATTTTCTTCCATTGTGTTGGGAATGGACACCATTCTTGAGTGCCTTCTATGAATTTAATCCTAACAAAATTCCCACTCTGTAGGTATTATTATTCCCGCTTTAAAATGAGGAAACTGTGGCCCAGACAAGCTAATAAAATTCCCCAAGGCAGTAAACAAGAGGTGGGGCTAGGAGGCAAATACAGGGCAACCCTGCTCAAAGTCCAATCTTCTCTCCACTACAAGATACCATTTAGACTAGACAGGGGATGTGGAGTCGTTTGGTGGATCCCCAAGCCCAACAAAGACTTTGACACAGGAAAGTACTTCTAAAATACTTATTGAAAGCACAGTTGGATACAAAGATGCATGGATGGATGGGGTTGAGTTGTGCTGGGTCCAGCTGAACTGAATGGAGCTAACTTGAGCAAAAATAAGTTTAGTTGAATTGATTAGCAGAACAATTTTCTCATGGTAGAAATCTACATGAGAGTCCTCCCTTGGGAGACAGGCATGCTTAGGGCTAATAAGGCTATGGAGAAAGAAATACCTTTGCCAAAAGAAAGGAGTAGCCTATGACTCTACCCAGAATGTTGCTAGACTTGCCAGTGCAGCATAAGGGACAGCACCGTGTAGAATTATTGTTGGTATTCCTGAGGGATTTCCAAGAGCAGTTGTGTTGGATTCCCATTCAAGCGTGGAGTACTCCTATAGTACTCCAAGTACTCAAGAAGATGCATTCTTAAGTAAGTATGATGGTGGGGGCGGGGGTGAATTAAGGGCAAAGTCAGTGGGATATTATCCTTGCATGTTAGAACCGCAGAGGTCTCATTATTTGGCAAAGGTAGTAAAGAGTGGAACACCTGGTGGGGGTGGGCATGGGCTCTGCAGAGGCACACATTAGGTCAATTTATTTACCCCCGTATCGCCAACCCATGGAAGGTGATCAGGCAGACTGAGATCAGACTGAATGGATGGTGGGTGGACAGACAGATGGATGCGTAAATGATTGGAATACGCCAGGTACTGGGCAAAATGTCCAATATCACCTTGGGGAGCAAACCCAATGGTCTCCAGGGCCCTGCTGTCTCTGTCCTCCTTCTCCTTTCCAGCCTCAGCTTATACTGGCTTCCCTCGGGTTCACTCCTTTCTAGGAAGCTAGAAAGGCTTCCCATCCTCACCAAGCTTCCTTCTGCCCTGGGGCTTTGCAGAAGCCTACTTCCACTGCCTAGATGCTCCCTCACTCCCACTGTGCCTATCTTTGAGATCTCAGTTCAGTCTTCTCTTCTCCCTAATCTCTGCCTCTCCTTGCACCATATGCCTTTCCTTTATGGTGCTTCTAGCAGATGCAATTTTACTTTTATTTATGAAATCATTTGATAAATACTCATCTCCTCTACTTAACCATACCCTCTATGAGGCAGGGACCATGCCTGGTACTTTGAAGACTGTTATGTTCCCAGCACTGGGTACAATGTCTGGCACACAGTAAATGCTTAATCGGGATTTTCTGATTCACTGATGGACTGAACTGGTCCCCAGTACGGGTTTGCCTCATCCTGATACAGCAGCTTCACCAATTAGCAACAGGTATCGAGCAAGTAGCAGATACTTGCTCATTATTTCACTGGATACCACAGCAAGCCCAGAAGCGAAACCATGCTCCTAACTGTTCATGCTCACTCTCTGCCCTTGTGAGGCCAAGGTGGACAGAATCTTGGAGGCCGGTGTTGACTGTTAGTAATTTTTTCTTAGGGTAGATTAAAGGTGGCCCCGGATCTGGGACACTCCTCACACTTGCCTTGAATCTGGCTGATCTGATTCTACTTTCATCAATAGACTACAGTAAAAGTGACACTGTGGCAGTCTGAGCCTCAGTCTGGCTCTCGTGCCTCTCTCATCGGAAGCCCTGAGCTTCCTCTAAGGAGTCCTACTACCTCAGAACCACCGAGCTGACAAAGCCACGTCAACCGCTCCTGCTGAGCTCCCGGCCAATGGATGGCCACGTGGATGTGTCTCCTCGACGTGGCTCCTTCCGCTGTCAAACCACCCCAGCTGACACCACACATACAAGCTGCCCAGTGGACTCCTGTCCAGATTCCTAAGCCACAACAAGGGGAGCGAGATAAAATCATTGCCTTAATTCATTAGGTTTGGGGGTAAATTTGTTAAGTAGCAACAGTTTAACAGGCACGGTGCTATTCCGAGGGCTCAGAAGTGAGACTTGAGCACATGCTAAGGCGCCCTTCTCCCTAATAAGGACACAGAGCCTAATCAATAGCAGCGAGTGAGCCAGATGTGTGGCAGTTGGGGGATAACAACAAAGTAACACTGGAAGGAGAGCAGACCCAGTCACCCTATGGGCAGCGGGGCCCAGCTTTCAGGGCAGTCTATGTGAAACCAGGACTGTCACACAGAACTAGAGCTGGAACCTCAACTGTTACATAAATATGAGTGATACCCTTGTAAGTAAACAAATTTGTTAAGGAGTTTTACTCTTTTATTTATAAACAATATTATTTATACTATTATTTTTAAATTTATACTATTATTAGTATAAATAACCATTTTGTTTATTAAGGGTCGGTATTATGTAAAATGAATTTGGGGGGGGTGGAATCAAAGCAAAATCCTGACCAGGGAATTGGCAGAAACCCCTGCGGTATGTGGGGCTGAGAGGGGCTCGCTCCTGGCACATGCCCTCATCTCTCCTACAGGTCAGTTTTCTGTTTCTCTGCAGGCCTCCACTGCTCTGAGGCTTTCTCACATCTGTAATCAGTATTCCAAACAATGGGCATGACCTGAAGAGGGACAGAGGAGGAGCCCTCACTGGTCAGGCATGCAGAAAGCCTCAGAAGGAACCCACCCGGCCGTCTCACCTAGATTCCCGCCTGGAAGGATCGGCAAGCCCATGATCAGGCCAATTTTCCTTAATAGCACTGACTTTAGATTGTATGGATTTGGTTTCACATGACAAACACAGGGAACTGAGAATCTGTCCTAAAGTACCCGAACTCTGAGGCTGTGAGTTTGATAGGGGAGGATTTGAAATTAAAACCTGAAAATAGAAATGACAGAGAAACATCCTTCCTTCTTGTGGGGAGTCAAGATGGAACTTCAGCTAAGGAGTCCATCAGGAGGAGACTCTGGAAGACTCTGTCCAGTACACTTTCCAGAAGCTGGCGGTTTTATGATTGAGAAGAGAGGGTGTGAAGAACAGCTTCTCTCCAGCCCCATGACATGTCTCTTCTTGGCTGCTCAGGCAAACATGTGAACAACAGTAAACTGAGCTCAGCATTACATCCTGTTGAGTCTAGGATGTAAATTATGAGTCACTTGCTAAGGGAAAAGGACATGCAAACCTAATAGTCCTAAATTGTTTTGCCACGGATACAGTTTACTAAGTCAAGTGTGGGGGTGGAACCCCAAAAGGACCCAGTGGAGAACAAAGTTTAAGCACAGAGAAGCGGCTCCTTTGTTTTCCATGGAGAAGCAGGCCTGCAGAAAAGAGGAAGGAAAGAGAGACCCTGAACCACTGGCCCTGTTTATATTTGCAAGGTCAGTGAGACTGTGGCTCTAGAGGTTTTGATTTATGACCACATCTGTGCCTCTACCGCAGACGTGAGACAGAGTGAAATGACACTCACACCCTGATTGGAAAGCAGCGAGGGCTGGCTGCTCAAAAAGATGGGCAGGGTTGGAGAGAATCTAGGATCGATATACCCCTCATCACAGGTTCACAAAGCAGCAGCTAAAAAGCCTTGAGGGTGATTTGAAAGAGAAACAATAAAGCAGAGTTTGATGGACTTCCTAACCAAGAGCAGGAGACTGGTGCCATTTTCTCTAAACCTGTGTTTTTCAAAATTGCAGACTGTGACCCATTAGTGTATCATAAAATCAATTCAATGGGTCCTGCCTGGCATCTGGAAAAGGAAGGAAGGAAGGAAGGGAGGGTGGATGGGTGGGTGGGAGGGAAGAGGAGAGGGGAGGGGAGGGAAGGAGAAAGAGAAAGAGAAAAAGAGAGTAGACCAGTACTATCCATTTTAAGATAAATATAATTTTGTGAAACCTATTTTTTTATTAATACCAACCTGAATGTATGCTCTGAGTTGAGCTGTAAATGGCATGCCTTACCCTGGATAACAGTCACCAAAGTTTGAAATCCACTGCTTTAAACCAATTGTCAGGCTGTCAAGGCACAGAACAGGTCCTTCAACCCAGACCCCTGCCGGCTGATCAGTTCATTTCAAGGAGTCCCTTGGAAATGCAATGGACGCAGCGGCCCAGGAGGGGGTGTCTATCTTGATTTGGCTTTTGCAAAAAAGGAACAGATTTCTGAGTTTCTTCTAAGTGTACATTCACTCCAGAGAAAGTGACCGCACAGGCAAAGTTCAGGTTCCAAAGAAGGAGAGGAAGTCAGCAAATGAAAGCAAATTGATTTACAGCAAGCTGCTTCTGTCAGGCTTTGTGAAAGCTGTGAAAATCTTCATGGAAAAAGAAATAGAAAAGAGAAAGTGTAGCTAGGAGTAGCTGCTTCCCAAGGACACACAGACCTGACACTTCATGCCCCCATTTCAGTCCCACCTGCTGTTACCAGCCATGGAGGCCTCCCTGTAGGAAAGCACAACATAGTTAAGGAACTTCACCAAAGGTGGCTGGGAAAATTCTGTCACAAGAGATGGCCTGAGCACATAATCAAGGAGTTCTAGAAACTGTAAAGGCTTAACAATTTCAGATCCAAAAAGCCTAAGCAAGAAATGCATTTTAACTTGGAAAGAAATAAAGGAAAACAGGGTGGAGGAGCAAGATGGCAAAGGAGCAGGAGACCTAAATATTGTGGGGTCCCAGGAGTTGGGCTAGGTAGTTATCAAACCATTCTGAGCACCTACAAACTCAACAAGAGATTGAAGAGAAGAAGAGCAACAATTCTATGAAGAGAAAACGACCACTTTCGGGAAGGTCGGACGTGCAGAGAAGTGAACCCGAGGCAATATACGGGAAGATAGACCGTGAGGGGAGGGTTGGCTCCCGGCAAGTGAGAGAGCAGCAGAGCATAAAATCAGAACTTTTAGAAGTCTGCTCCACTGAGGGACGTCACTCCAGAGGTTAAGCAGGGGTGGAGCCCTCATAGGGACAGTGTGGTCTTAGGACCTGTGAGGTCACAAAAAGACCGGGGGTGCCTGAGTGTGGCAGAGCTCCCAGGTATTGGAGCGGGGAGAGTAGGCTCTCAGCTCAGGGTTACCTTAAATTGTCATCTGAGGCACAGTCGGGCCACTGCTCCTCAAGCAGGGACCCCATAAGTTGCAGCCACCATCTTCATTCCCATCCTCCAAGGCGGTTACGGAAAGCGCTCAGGGAACAAAAGCTCTGAGTGCGAACTGGAGCAGATTGCTTAGCCCCACCCCTGGCAAGGGTGGTGGAATTCCGCCTGGGGCAAAGACATTGAGAATCACAGCAACAGGCCCCCTCCACCCCAGAAGATCAGGAAGAACATCCAACCAAGACCAAGTTCACCAACCAATTCAGAGCTAGGGGAATACAGCACATAGAATTTATGACTTTTTTTCCCAAGATTCTTTAGTCACTCAAAGTTAAATATTCTAAAATTTTATTTTTTTCTTATTCTTTTTAAAAACCTTTCCTCTTTACTATTTTAACATTTTTAACTACTTTACCTTATGAATACCTTTTAAAAAATCTTTTAAAATTTTCATTGTTATAGTCATATGTCATCCCTTCATTGTATTTAAGCTTATTTTTTGTATACATACAGGTTTTTCTTTCTTTAAAATTTTGGGCTACAGTTTCTTCTAATAGATCAAATATACCCTAAATCTGGACCATGGCTTTGTTCTAGGCTCCATCCTGATCACATTCTTTCTGTTTTTTTTTTTTTTTTTTTTTGTTTTGTTTTTTCTTTTTTCAACCAACTTCTTACCATATCAATTCCTTTCTTGGAATCTTTTTAAATTTTCAACTTTACAGTCACATTCCATCCCGTCATGTTTACCTTATTTTTGTATATATGTAAGTTTTTCTTTTTTAAAATTTTGGGAGGCAGTCTCTTCTAACAGACCAATATACACCCAAAATTAAGTCTGTGGCTATGTTCTATTCACCAGTCTAATTATTTTTTTTCCCCTCCTTTCTTCTCCCCCAGGTTTTGTGTCTCTTCTGATTTGGTTAGTGTATATTTTTCTGGGGTCATTGCTACCCTTTTAGTATTTTGTTCTTTCATTCATCTAGTAAATCTGGATAAAATGACAAGGTGGAAAAACTCATTTCAAAAAAAAGAACAAGAGGCAGTACTGATGGCCAGAGACCTAATCAATACAGACATTAGTAAGATGTCAGAAACAGAGTTCAGAATGACGATTACCAAGGTACTAGCTGGACTCAAAAAAGGCCTGGAAGATACTAGAGAAACCCTTTCTGGAGAAATAAAAGAACTAAAATCTAAACAAGTTGAAATAAAGTTATCAATGAGGTACAATTAAAAATGGAGGCTCTTACTGCTACGATAAATGAGGCAGAAGAGAGGATGAGTGCTATAGAAGACCAAATGATGAAGAATAAAGAAGCTGAGAAAAAGAGAGACAACTACTGGACCACGAGAAGAGAATTCAAGAGATAAGTGATACTGTAAGACGAAACAGTATTAAAATAATTGGGCTCCCAGAAGAAGAAAGACTGGGGGGCAGAAGGTATATTGGAGCAAGTTATAGCAGAGAATTTCCCTAGTTTGGCAAAGGTAACAGCATCAAAATCCAGGAGACACAGAGAACCCCCCTCAAAATCAATAAAAATAGGTCCACACCCAGTCATCTAATAGTAAAACTTACAAGTCTCAGTGACAAAGAGAAAACCCTAAAAGCAGCTCGGGACAAGAGGTCCATAACATACAAAGGTAGAAATATTAGATTGGCAGCAGACCTATCCACAGAGACCTAGAAGACCAGAAAGGACTGGCATGATATATTCAGAGCACTAAACAAGAAAAATATGCAGCCAACAATACTATATCCAGCTAGGCTGTCATTGAAAATAGAAAGAGAGATAAAAAGCTTCCAAGACAAGCAAAAGCTAAAAGAATTTGCAAACACCAAACCAGCCCCACAGGAAATATTGGAAGGGATCCTCTGAGCAAAGAGAGAGCCCAAAAGCAACAGACCAGAATGGAAGAGAGACAATATACAGTAACAGTCACCTTACAGGCAATACAATGGCACCAAATCTGTATCTTTCAATAGTTACCCTGAATGTAAATGGACTAAATGCCCTATTCAAAAGACACAGGGTATCAGAATGGATAAAAAAATATGACCCATCAATATGCTGTCTGTAAGAAGCTCATTATAGAACCTAAGACACCTCCAGATTGAAAGTGAAGGGGTGGAAAACAATTTACCATGCTAATGGACATCAAAAGAAAGCTGGGGTGGCAATCCTTATATCAGATCAATTAGATTTTAAGCCAAAGACTATAATAAGAGATGAGAAAGGACACTATTCCATACTTAAAGGGTCTGTCCAACAAGAAGATCTAACAATTTAAAATATCTATGCCCCTAACATGGGAGCAGCCAATTATATAAACCAATTAATAACAAAATCCAAGAAACACATCGACAAATAATACAGTAATAATAGGGGACTTTGACACCCCCCTCATTGAAATGGACAGATCATCTCAGCAAAATATCAATAAGGAAATAAAGGCTTTAAAAGACACACTGGACCAGATGGATGTCAGAGATATATTCAGAACATTCCATCCCAAAGCAACAGAATACACATTCTTCTCTAGTGTACATGGAACATTGTCCAGAATAGATCACATCCTGGGTCACAAATCAGGTCTCAACTGGTACCTAAAGACTGGGATCATTCCTTGCATATTTTCAGACCACAATGCTTTGAAACTAGAACCCAACCACAAGAGGAAAGTTGGAAAGAACTCAAATATATGGAGGCTGAAGAGCATCCTACTAAGGAATGGGTCAACCAGGAAATTAAAGAAGAATTACAAAAATTCATGGAGACAAATGAAAATGAAAACACAACTGTTCAAAATCTTTGGGACACAGCAAAGGTGGTCCTGAGAGGAAAGTAAATAGCAATACAAGAAATAAGAAAGGTCTCAAGTACACAACCTAACCCTACACCTAAAAGAGCTGGAGAGAGAACAGCAAAGAAAGCCTAAACCCAGCAGAAATCAGTGAAATAGAAACCAAAAGAGCAGCAGAACAAATCAACAAAATCAGGAGCTGGTTCTTTGAAAGAATTAACAAGATTGATAAACTCCTGGCCAGACTAATAAAAAAAAGGGGGGGGGGGACCCAAATTAATAAAATCATGAA
This sequence comes from Lontra canadensis, assembly GCF_010015895.1. Taxonomy (NCBI): domain Eukaryota; kingdom Metazoa; phylum Chordata; class Mammalia; order Carnivora; family Mustelidae; genus Lontra; species Lontra canadensis. The sequence continues at coordinate 18,152,192 of NW_022631018.1, read as the reverse complement.
TGAAAGAGGTGAGATCACAACCAACACCAAAGAAATACAAACAATTTTAAGAACATATTATGAGATACTATATGCCAGCAAATTTGACAATCTGGAAGAAATGGATGCATTCCTAGAAACATATAAACTACCAAAACTGAACCAGGAAGAAATAGAAAACCTGAACAGACCCATAACCAGTAAGGAGATTGAAGCAGTCATTAAAAATCTCCCGAACAAGAGCTCAGGTCCAGATGGCTTCCCAGGGAAATTCTACCAAACATTTAAAGAAGAATTAATACCTATTCTGAAACTGTTCAAAAACAATAGAAATGGAAGGAAAACTTCCAAACTCATTTTATGAGGCCAGCATTACCTTGATCCAAAAACCAGACAAAGACCCATCAAAAAGGAGAATTACAGACCAATATCCTTGATGAACACAGATGTAAAACTTCTCACCAAAATACTAGCCAATAGGATCCAACAGTCCATTAAAAAGATTATTCACCACGACCAAGTAGGATGTATTCCTGGGCTGCAAGTTTGGTTCAACATCCGTAAATCAATCAATGTGATGCCTTCAACCTTCAGTAGATGCTGAAAGAGCATTTGACAAAGTACAGCATCTTTTCTTGATCAAAACTCTTTAAAGTGTAGGGATGGAGAGTACAAACCTCAATATCATAAAAGCCATCTATGAATAACCCACAGCAAATATCATTCTCAATGAGGAAAAACTGAGAGCTTTTCCCCTAAGGTCAGAAACATGGCAGGGCTGTCCACTATCACCACTGCTATTCAATGTAGTACAAGAAGTCCTAGCCTCAGCAATCAGACAATGAAAAAAATAAAAGGCATCCAAATCAACAAAGAAGTCAAACTCTCACTCTTTGCAGATGATATGATACTTTATGTGGAAAACCCAAAAGACTCCACTCCAAAACTGCTATATCTCATACAGGAATTCAGAAAAGTGTCAGCATATAAAATCAATGCACAGAAATCAGTTGCATTTCTATACACTAAGAAAAAGACAGAAAAGAAATTAAGGAGTCAACCCCATTTACAACTGAATCCAAAAGCACAAGATACCTAGGAATAAACCTAGCCAAAGAGGTAAAGAATCTATACTCAGAAAACTATAAAGTACTCATGAAAGAAATTAAGGAAGACACAAAGAAATGGAGAAACATTCCATGCTCATGGATTGGAAGAACAAATATTGTGAAAATGTCTATGCTACCTAGAGCAATCTACACACTTAATGCAATCCCTATCAAAATACCATCATTTTTTTGCAAATAAATGGAACAAATAATCCTAAAATTTATACGGAACCAGAAAAGATTGCTGATATGCAGAGGAATGCTGAAAAAGAAAACCAAAGCTGGTGGCATCACAATTCCAGACTTCAAGCTCTATTACAAAGCTGTAATCATGAAGACAGTATGGTACTGGCACAAAAACAGACACATAGATCAATGGAACAGAACAGAGAGCCCAGAAATGGAACCTCAACTCTATGGTCAACCAAATTTTGACAAAGCAGGAAAGAATGTCCAATGGAAAAAAGACAGTCCCTTGTTCAACAAATGGTGTTGGGAGAACTGGACAGCCACATGCAGAAGAATGAAACTGGACTATTTCCTTACACCACACACAAAAATAGACCTCACTGTGAGACAGGAATCCATCAAAATCCTTGAGGAGAATATAGGCAGCAATCTCTTTGAACTCATCTGCAGTAATTTCCTCCTAGAAACTTCACCAAAGGCAAGGGAAGCAAGGGCATAAATGAACTATTTATTTAAATGAACTTCATCAAGATCAAAAGCTTTTGCACAGTAAAGGAAACAGTCAACAAAACCGAAAGACAACTGACAATGTGGGAAGATATTTGCAAATGACATATCAGATAAACAGCTAGTATCCAAAATCTATAATGAACTTATCAAACTCAACACCCAAAGAACAAATAGTCCAATCAAGAAATGGCAGAAGACCTGAACATACATTTTGGCAAAGAAGACATCCAAATGGCCAACAGACATATGAAAAAGTGCTCAACATCTCTCGGGATCAAGGAAATACAAATCAAAACCACAGTCAGATACCACCTCACACCAGTCAGAATGGCTAAAATTAACCAGTCAGGAAAGAACAGATGTTGGTGAGGATGCAGAGAAAGGGGAACCCTCCTACGCTGCTGGTGGGAATGCAAGCTGGTGCTGCCACTCTGGAAACCAGTAAGGAGGTTTTCCTCAAAAAGTTGAAAATAGAGCTACCCTACGACCTAGCAATCACACTACTGGGTCTTTATCCTAAAGATACAAATGTAGTGATCTGAAGGGACACGTGCACCTGAATGTTTATAGCAGCAACGTCCACAATAGGCAAATTATGGATAGAACCTAGATGCCCATCAACAGATAAATGGATAAGGAAGATGTAGCGTATATATATATATATATATATATATATATATATATATAATGGAATACTATTCAGCCATCAAAAAATGAAATTCTGCCATTTGCAACAATGCGTATGGAATTAGAGGGTATTATGCTGAGCGAAATAAGCCAATCAGAGAAAGATAATTATCATATGATCTCTCTGATGTGAGGAATTTGAGAGGCAGGACTGTGGGTCGTGTGGGATAGGAAGGGAAAAAATGAAACAAGATGGAACTGGGGAGGAGATAAACCATAAGAGACTCAATCTCAGGAAACAAACTAAGGGTTGCTGGGGGATGGGGGGCTAGGGATAGGGTGGCTGGGTTATGGACATTGGGGAGGGTACATGCTATGGTGAGTGCTGTGAATTGTGTAAGACTGATGATTCAGAGACCTGTAGCCCTGGAGCAAATAATACATTATATGTTAATTAAAAAAAAAAACTAAAAAAAAATAAAAGAAGAAGAAGAAGAAGAAAATAAATAAAGGAAAACAGAAAAACATTTTCCAAACCAGAACCAGAGAAGGATGAAGAAGTCCGATCCTTCATTCGGAAAGGAAATGAAAATTGGTCATAGCTAAGGAGGAAAAGGAGAGGCAGAGGTGGGCTACAGATCACCTGCAAGAGACGGCTTGGGGAGCTGCGGTCTCCTGGTAAGGGATGGGGAGGGTCAGACTTGAACATGGTTCACAGCACAAGCGCCCTGATTTCTTAAGATTTTCCTCCTTTGGAGCAGTGGAGAGGTCTGATGGAGATTATCGATACAGGCAAAGCCCCACCTAGTTGCCCCATGGGACAGGAGTTTTTAAATTTTAGTGTTAACTCATAAATTACCTGGGGAAATTTGTCTCTCTTGGAGATAGACGAATTTCTTCCAGAGAGAATGATTCACAGACCTGGGTTTGAATTTAAAGCATTTGAGGTCAGGCAGAAATGAAGATCTGACACCTCTATCCACTGTCTATTCCCCTTTCCCAGGTTCTCAGTTCACCCCAGGATTCAATTTACTGATGAGTTTGGAAATGTTAAGACACCTGCCAGGTCTGCAAGCAGACTGCATCCATGAACTAGCTCTGGCTGACTGGCAGCAGCTCTCCGCGGCACAGGGTAGACTCAGCAAGGTCCTATCCTGGTTGTACCAGAGAGAGCACGTATGTCTCCCAGGGGCTGGATCTGGGGCTCTAGTAGGTTGAATGGTGGTACCCCAAAAACATATGTCTCCCAGAACCTGTGCATGCAATTTTACTTGGAAAAGGGATCTCGAGATGAGATCATCCTGTATTTGCATGGGCCCCAAGATCAATGGCAAATGTCCTTAAGGAGGACACACAGAGAATAGAGAGAAGAGAAGACATATGAAGATGGAGGCAGAGGCTGGAGGTACACAGCCACAGTCAAGAAACTCCCAGAGCCGCTGAAGTTGGGAGAGGCAAGGAAGCCCTCCTAAAATCTTCAGAGGGAGGGTGGCCCTACCAACACCTTGATTTCAGACTTCTGGCCTCTAAAACTCTGAGAGAATGTATCTGTGTTGTTTTTAAACAACTCTGTTTGTGGGAATTGGTTACAGCAGCCTTAGGAAACCAGGAATGACAGTCGCAGGTGGGGTATTTGCTGACTCAGTGTATATTTAATTTCACAAATGCTCAAGCCTTTAACTGAAGAGATGAAACAAGAAGGATGGGATTCCAGGCACAAATTAAGTACATGGGGAACTGTTCAGGCTGGAGACCAACAGCAGTGGTGATATAAGTCGCTCAGAATACAGTATTCGCTTAGAGCAGAATGAGAGAAACGTGGCATCTTAACTAGAGTGGGTGGATCTCTGGTTAAACAAAAAATTCTTGACATCCTGAGTTACTGGCAGATGTCTTCCTCCAGAAGGAAAAGAGAACCACCCTTTCTCACTACCTAGTTTGCCTTTATATACATGTTATAGCAGTATGTGTTATATATCAGAGATCATATATTATAAACAACATACGTTATATTATTTACTTTGTACCACTGGGTGAACTGGTATTCCAATTTCATGATTAAGTAACTTAAACAAGCTCTCATGGCTAATAAGGGGGAGAGCAGACCTGACTTTGATCTTGGCCTTGATTATGCCATTTAAGTTCTTTCCACAACACTAAGCTGCCTTCTAGAAGAGTTTTACTTCCCCTTCAAAGCTCTCAAAAAAAGCACAGCTTTCTGAGGGATAATTGCCATACAAATGGCACATATTTAAAGTGTACAGAGCAATTAACATTTGACAAACGTATACAACTGTGAAACCATCAGCACATTCAAGTCTGTGAACCTACCTATGAGCCTCCAAAGTTCCCTCACGCCCCTTGGTAAGCTCCCCTCGACCCTCTCTGGGCCCTATACTCTTCCCCGCAACCACTGACCTGCTTTCTGTCCCCATACAGAATCATCTGCATTTTCCGGAATTTTATGTAAATTGAATCATTTAGTATGTATTCTTTTTTGTCTGACTGCTTTCAGTTAGCACAGTTATGTTGTGATTCATCTATGTTGTTGTATGAATCAATAATTCATTCCTTTTTTCTGCTGAGTAGTATTCATGCATATAAATTTATCACAGTGTCTTTAGCTGTTCACTGGCTGATGGACATTTGGGTTGTTTCTAGGCTATTACAGATGAGGTTGCTCTGAACATTCATGTACAAGTCTTTGTATGGATGTAGGCTTCCATGTCTCTTGAGGAAATATCCTGGCATAGAATGACTAGATCATATAGGAGTAGGTGTCCTTTTAAGCAGGTGTATGTTTCACTTTTTAAAGGAGTTTTATAGGTGTGCTTGGGTGGCTCAGTAAGTTAAGCCTCTGCCTTTGGCTCAGGTCATGATCTCAGGGTCCTGGGATCGAGCCCCGCATCGGGCTCTCTGCTCGGCAGGGAGCCTGCTTCCCCCTCTCTCTCTGCCTGCCTCTCTGTCTACTTGTGATCTCTCTCTTTGTCAAATAAATAAATAGCATCTTTTAAAAAAAATAAAGGAGTTTTATAAAATGATTGTACCTTTTCACATTTCCACCAGCGGTGGGATTCCGGGTACTCCACATTTTCCCCAGTATTTGGGATGATCAATCTTTTTAATTTTAGATATTCTAGTAGGTATGTGATCATACCTCATTATGGTTTTAATTTGCATCCCCCTAATGACGAAGGATTTTGAGGCTCTTTTCATGTGCTTATTTGCCATCCACATACCTTCTCCGGTGAAGTATCTGTTCAAGTCTTTTGTCTATTTTCAATTTGGGTTGTTTGTTTCTTTTTTACTAGGTTTTAAGAGGTTTTTAAAAATATATTCTGGATATAGCTTCTTTATCAGATACGTGATTTGCAAATTTTTCTTTTGGCCCGTGGATTGCTTTTTCAGTTTTTAAAAAAGATTTTATTTATTAATCAGAGAGAGGCGGGGGGAGACAGAGAGACAGAGAGCACAAGCCATGGGGGTGGCAAGCAGAAGGAGGCGCAAACTCCCAGCTGAGCAAGGGCCATCCCAGGACTCGATCTCAGAACTCATGAGATCATGACCTGAGCCAAAGGCAAACACTTAATCGACTAAGCCACCTAGGTGCCTCCGCCTTTTCACTTTAAAAAATAATAATAATAATTTATTTGACACAGAGAGAGAGAGAGAGAGACAGCAAGAGAGAGAACACAAGCAGGGGAGTGGGAGAGGGAGAAGCAGGCTTCCCGCTGAGCAGGGAGCTTGATCCTAGGACCCCGGGATCATGACCTGAGCCTAAGGCAGATGCTTAACAACTACGACACCCAGCCACCTCTGACTTTCCATTTTTAAAGGTACTATAGACTCCTTCCTCTGGGCTGGTTTCGGCCCGGTCTATAATGCAATGGGATTGACCGAAAGATGACTCAAAAGCCAGTGCAGCTCTCATAGTTTATACCTCAGGTTTCAGGATGATTATTGGAGGAAGGAACAGCCCATCAAGTGTTCTGTGTGTTTGCATCCCGTGAAAATTTCTGAAAAGGGCCAGCCAGATGAGTTGGGATCAGCTTCAAAAACCAACTGCTATGGAATGTACGCAAACCAAGAGCCTCAAAACCAACAGGATTCAGCCGGGGTCCCTAAAAACCTGGAGAAAATTAGCTCTGTATCTGGGACCACGCAACAGCTCAGACCACTCCCCATGGAAGTGGGGCTTTCAGGCTGAGCCTGTTTTCACCCAGCTGGCAGCTGGAAGGACTAAGGACTGAACACCGTCAGAACTTCTGTTACAAACAAATGCTTCTGTCCTGTCTGTGGCAGGCTAACTCTATGTGAAACTGGGAAGCCAGCAGAATTGGCCTTCCCTGTCTCCTGCCTCCCCATGCAGTGACCCACTTTTCCCCTTCACAACCAGGGCTCACGGCTTGCCTTCCCCAGCCAATAATCTGAGAGGCTCAATCCCACCTACATGATAAGCACTTAATAAAAATGTGTATTCCTTAGGGCAGCATTTAAAAATAGACATAGCAGACTTCATTTACCCAGCCCACTGTTAACTGGACAGTTCATCACACGTTTATACATTCTACACCCTTAATGGCTGTTAGCTACCAAAACAGGACTTCTCTTCTGGTGTACACATGTACTTGTTTCTGCTAAGTAGGTATTAGGAGTGAGCCTGCTGGGTTACAGGACAGGAGTACTTTGAACTTTAGTAGATACTATGAGAGAGTTTCCCAAGTGGTTGTACTAATTTACACTCTTCCCAGCTGTGAATGGAGTTCTGATTGTTTATCATCCTTATTTATAGTTGCTACCATCAGTTTTTAATTTTAGATGGTCTGGTAAGTACGTAGCAGCATTGAATTGTGGTTTTAGTTAGAATTACGATCATATATTTTTGGTTTATTAACTTCTAGCTTCATTCTCCCAAGGTCAAAGAACATATTTTATATGACTTCAGGCATATATCAAATATAAAAATTCGTTGACACATGAATGGCAAGCACGTGATCTATTTTGATAAATGTTCCACATGCATGTGATGGGAATGTGTTTCCTGTCCTTGCTGGGTACACGTTCTATAAAGGCCAACTAGGTTAATATTGTTAATGTTTTGTTCTAACTTCCTATATTCTTTTTTTTAAAGATTTATTTACTCATTTTAGAGAGAAAGAGAGAGAGCGAACCTGTGCATGTAGAGGGAGGGGCAGAAGGAGAGAAGCAAACTCCCCACTGAGAGGGGAGCCCCATACAGGGCTCAATCTCATGACCCTGAGATCATGACATGAGTTGAAATCAAGAGTCAGATGTTAAACTGACTGAGCCACCCAGGTGCCCCCTTCCTATATTAATGATTTTTCCCCTCATACTATTAGTTGCTGAGGTTTTGTTTTGTTTTTTAATTTTATGTTTGACTAAGACTGTGGATTTTTTTTCTTTAGTTCTGTCAGTTTTTTGCTTTCTACTTTTTAAGGCTACATTATTAGATCATATAAATTTTATTTACTTCTTTTAAAAAGATTTACTATTTTAGAGAGCCAGAGAGAGGGCAAACATGAGCCGGGGTAGGGGCAGAGGGAGAGCGAATCTCAAGCAGACTCCCTGCTGAGCGTGAAGCCCAAAGGAGGGCTCGATCTCACAACTGGAGCTGAAATCAAGAGTTGGAGGCTTAACTGACTGAGCCACCCAGACACCCCAGATCACAGACATTTTAAATGATTACACGTTTCTGGTGAACCACACCTCTCACCATTATGAAATATATTTCTCGGTCCTTAAATTCTTCCTTGTCTGATATCAGCAAATAGCTTCAGTCTGTGATTGTGGCAGTTGGTGTTTTCCAAAGATGGCGGCACTCTTTCCCATCCCACTTGCTCTCTTCACAGTGTGACGGAGATACTCCTGCAGTGTCGGCAGAGTTTATGTTGCCTCCTTTTCAGCCCCATGGGCCTTTTCATGACTTCTAAGGCTAGATTGTGAAAATCAACACATGTCTATCTTGTCCTCCTGGATGCCAATCCTTGGAATTTAGCTAGAGGCTATGAGAAAGCCCAAATGGCCCACATGGAGAGACCAGAGGAAAAGACATGTTAGGTGCTCTAGCCAACAGCCCGGCTAAGGGCTCAAAATGAAGTGTCATGCATGTGAAGGAGCCACTCTGCCACCAGCCCTCGGTGGGTAAGTCACCCTTGGCCTCAAGTCCTCCTGGAACCTATGTCTTTCCAGCTGAGGCGCCAGACATCTTGGAGTACAGACGAGAGTCCCAGCACTGCACCTGACTGTGAACATTAAAAAGTGGTTGTTTTATGCCGCTAAGTTTTAAAGGTATGAGCAACTGTAACTTGGACAGTGTAGTATGTTTTCTAGCCTTTGTTAACCTTTGTATCTCTCTCTCTCTTTTTTTTTTTTTTTTTTTTTTTTTAATTTGAAGTAGGCTCCATGCCCAACGTGGGGCTGGAACTCATGATCCTGAGATCAAGAGTCGCCCGCTCCAGTGACTGAGCCAGCCAGGCGTTCCTTGTATCTCTCTGTTTCTTACGGTGTGTTTCTCATAAGCGGTAGGTAGGCTTTTTACAAAACTGAGTCTGACAGTATTTGCTTTTAGTTCGAGTATTTCATTTTTATTATGTTTCAAATATTTCCACACTTGGGTTTAAATCTACCATCCTACTATTTTCCTGTTATCTGCTATGCTTCCTCTGTATTCTTTTTCTCTTCTTTCTTGCCTTCTTTTGGGTTGATTACATTTTAGTTTTGCATTCTCCCCTCATTAGCTTATAGGTATACATTCTGTTGTAAAACTTTTAACAATTACACTACCAATGACCACAAGCGTCCTGGACTCCCCACTCACATTTACAGCTTCAGATACCTCTGAAGATAACAGTCTGAAGCTTATACAGTGAAGTATGCAGACAAGGAGGCAAAGAAATAAACCAAGATTGAAAATTATATTTAAGAAAGAACTTGGTGTGTGGTTTCTGACACATGAGGTTGTCTGGTCTATATCCATCAGAAACCTATGTTTTTAAAGGGATCCTATTTTCAAAGAAACCAGGAGCCTTGAAAAGCCCTTGGCTGCTTTCAGCCTTAAACAGCCCTTGGGCACCCAAACTTCCATAAATAGGACATAGCCTGCCAAAGCTACAAAGCCTTCAAGGAAAACACACTCTCCAATCTCAGTTCGCAGGTGGCTCTGGAGGCTAACAGACAAGGGAAAATGGCCAGAGGGTGGAGCTAGAGGCCACAGAGAACAACAGACAAGGCACTGCTACCCTGAAGGCCAAATCAAGGTCAAATCTAGGAGATCTGCCCTCTTCTCAGGCAGACATGCTCATTAATTAAATGGACTGATGACTGCTATACCTCCCGTTCCTGCTTTTATCCAATGGGAGGCTGTTTTGTAGACTTCCAGGGGCTCCAGCCTGACCTGGGCAAGAGGATGCATACCTTCTAGAGAACACAGCCTTTCCCCCCCCCACGTTTTATTTAAATTCCAGTTAGTTAACAGGTAGGCAGAGAACCTAGCTTTTGAACTGTATGTAGTAATCAGTAAACCGTTTTTGGGATTGTCTCCTTTGGGAGTTTCATGAGCCGGGGAAAGGTAGTGTGAATATTCAGTCTACAGAGGTATACTGGGGCCAAGATGGCTATGTATTAGCAAGTCCACTTCCTCTTCTTCCTGGACTCATGGACCTCATTGCCCATCCTCCATTATAACAAAGTGTGGCTTTGCTAAGTTCTAGTCAATGGGAAATGAGTGGAAAAGAAATGGCCATTTTCAGGCCTGGCCCATATAAACCTCCTGAGAGATTTTTCATTGCCTTCCCATTTTGTCTTGATGCCGATGAGCACAGTAACTTTAGCTTTCTGCCTTAAAAATTGAAGACTTACAGGATAGAAGGAGCCTCAGTTCCTGAATCACTGCTCAGGGACCCATTCTGGAATTTATTTGACTGAGAAAAAAATACCCATTTGCTAAAGCAGCTAGCATTACCCTAAGCACTACCCAAAGCCATGCATCACCTACCTTAATCACACACAAAATTATCTCTGCCTTGTCTGATAGTGTAGAGAGGGGGATTTATTTTCAAATCTCCATCCTGATAGGCTTTCTAAGTGGGAACATAACGCTGAACTTTAAAGGAAAAGTCCCCAACATTTGGACAAAGGGTTCTGGCCCATAAATGATGAATCTCATTCCAATGGGGAAGGTTTTCAAGCTCTGAGAAGCAGGAGCCAGCAAGGTCCCAGAACTGCAGGAAAGTGAAGTCAAGCAGAATCATAGATAGTTTGAGGTAAAGTTATCATGAGATATCTTAGTTGGGTATTTCCTTCCCTTTTTTTTTTTAATAGATAAGGAGACACAGGCTCAAGAATGGAAAGACTTCTTCCTGTAAGTTTGGTGACAGAACTAAGACTAGAAGCCAGGTCCTCTACTATGATTTACGGCAGAAGAAAATGAACAGGCACACACACACACGATTGTCTTAGCAGGCAAGACAGCGTTTCTGTGATGTCTCATGATTTTGCTAAAAAGGTTATGTAAATTTTCCTATCTACCTCGTGATAGATCCTCAATAATTTTATGTAAAAGAAAACTTTAAACTACTTGACATAAACCAAGAGCACTCTCCCGGAAGATGTACCGTGTTGATCTACCCCTGCATACTTAGCCACTTACCCTCAGAAGTGCACATATCCCAGTTTGAAAGACATGGCTTGATCGTCTCAGCACTACGGCTGGTCTTAGGACCCCTTCCTGTCCTGATGCCTGGTCTTACCATCTGTGGTCTAACATTCTCATAGTCAGCCTCAGTCCTCATGGGTCACGCATCACTGCCCAGGTGGGTCCATCAGGTGCCTACTCCTTCTTCGAGGTTCAGGTCCAGCATCACCGCCTCCAGGAACCCTCCTAAGACCCATCCAAATCCAAGCATTCCTTTCCCTGGCCCACTGTGCACTAGCCCTGAGGCATACTAATTCCAGCACTTACCATGCCACCTCAAAATGTAGTCCATTTGCTTATTTGCCTCTTCCAGAAAGTATGACACATAGAAAGTGCTCCATGATATTGGTTAAATGAGTGAACTTAAAGTGGTGGCTGTAGGCTTCCCCGGGGCCCACATCTTCTCAGGCCCCCCAGCCCCCTCCTGCTGTGGCTGCAGGGTAGCAGCACACAGGTGCACACTTACTGGCTGGGGGAGGGGCTCCGGAGGTACTGGGCCTGCACGGCCCGCACATCGGCTTCATCCTCTTTGCTTGGGACTACCTGTTCCTCCTCTGGGTCCCCACTGGTCGCCATGACAGCCTGCCAGTCCCTGTAAGTTCAGCATGACCAATGTGATTAGGGAATTGGCTTCTGGAGGTTTTGTGGGGGGGCGGGGAGGGGTATATCAGTGATATCAGGGGGAAGGTCACCACGTGCTACTACTCTGGTGGGGACAGGACCCACACGGGGAAAACCCGTCTGACTTGGCCTAGCTACCGTCAACCCGGACACCAAGACCCACACACATCCAGCTGAGTCACAATATTTAAGAAAGAACGAAGTGTCTCCTTCCTCAGATTCCAGCCAGGAAGCAGTGAGGGGAACAGGGTCCTGGGTTTGCTTTCATATAGCTAACACAGTTGGAAAGCGGTGAATTCCCTAGACCAGAAAGTTCTTTCTATCGAAACTCCTGGGTGTGCCCACACATTCACACGTGGGTACGCGTGTATAAGCACACACCCCGCCTGCGCGCACGTATACACCTTCGCTTATCCTGGGGGAGGTGCCACTGGCCTTCCTCAGTGTCTCTAACCAAGGCCATTGGAGTCATTGCCTTTAGCTCAGGAGCCATCCCACAGCCTCTTAAGGAACACGAAATCCCTCAGAAGCTGCTCCCCCACATGGCTGGGCCCTCACCCTCACGGCAGAACTGCTGCCCCTCTGCTTGGAAGCCTTGGGCTCACAGGACAAAACGAAGGGAAAAGCACACTCACCACAGGTTTGCCTGTATCTCCACTGCCAGTCACCGAGGGCTGAGGGACCCAGACAAAATGGCCAGTAGTTCTGACCACCAAGACGGACCAACCTCTCTTCTCTCTCCGGTGCTTCTTCTCTGAGGGGCAGGACAGCTGTTAACAGGAAATCTTAGCTCCCTTCTAAATTTAGCCTCTGGCCCCACAGCCTGGCAGATCTCTAGGAGGAAGGAATGCAGTCTCAGGACCCAGACCCGTCGGCTGGCCCCACTTAACCCTTTCTCTCCTGGCTGATTCTCTGGGCACTGGACACTGACACCGAGGAGCAAAGTTAGGAGAAGGTCACCCTTCACTGATGGAGAAGCCTGAAGAAAAGGATTTATTCGGGGTCTCTCTCATCATACCCTCTTGCCTGGGGCTACCTATTCAAAGTCTTTCCAGAACATGGCCTAACACCAAAAATTCAGAGGAATGAAACTGTATCTAAGCCATGTCAGTCTAGTGGGTGCTGGGAAAAAATACCTGATATAGAGAATGGGGAGGGGACTTGGATGGATGTCGGGAGAGCACCATGGTGCTACTACCTTCAGTAGTAGTATGGTCATGGCTAGAGGGAAGGGACCTTGGATGGATGCCGGGAGAGCACAATGGTGCTACTACTTTAGTAGTAGTATGGTCAAGGTAGAATGTGACCGGGGTTACATTTCTTTGAGCAGCAATGACCTGGGATAGTAAAGTGGGCAATTGTGCTCACCCTCCACAGTCCCTTCCCTACACTTGCTCTCATGGTGATGGCCAAGTGGCAAGCCTGGGTGGTATAAAAAATTCCATGGGCTTCAGGGCACCTGGGTGGCTGTTGGTTAAGCATCTAACTCTTGATTTTGGCTCAGGTCATGACCTCAGATTTGTGAGACTGAGCCCCACAATGGGTTCCATGCTAGGCATGGAGCCTACTTAAGATTCTCTCTCTCACTCTCCCTCTGCCTCTCCCCCAGCCATGCTCCTTCTCTCAAAAAAAAAAAAAAAAATTCACAAGCTTCATAAACTTCAAATGAGCTCATAACCCACTCTATTCCACTTTGCCACCTCTTACTATCACCATGTCTGAAGCAAACCAAACCCCAATCGTTTAGCCCCTCATCCCACACATTCTATAACTGCACCTGCATCCATCAATCCATCCAGCCATTCGTCTACCCATTCACAAATACCCACCACACGTCAGGCACTATCCTTGACCCAAGTTAGTAAGACACATAATTACATGCTCGACGTGATCCTTCTTCCTAGCTGGGTGGAACAATGCCCTGCGCAGAGTATCATCAGAAACTGGTTGAATAAATGAATGAGCTGACGGCTTATTAGGAGGAATGAGACACAGGTCAAAAAGAACTCAGGCATAAGGCAGAATGCGGTTAAGCAGCCTAAGAGGATCCGGAGTGCTGTGTGAGTTCAAAGAAGGGAAGAGCCCTTCTGACTAAAGAAGTCAGGAAAAGCTTCATAGAAAAAGTAGTATTACATGCACTGGCCTTTAAAAGACAAGCTGGATTATAACAGCAGATGTGATGCAGAGAGACTAGCATGGACAAAGTTTGGGGATGTCAGTGGTTAGAACTGGGAAGAAAGCAAACAGGTTTTGTGGCAGAGACTTGGCTGGGCTGGAGTGGGGGGCTCCTTTGGAAAGAGTCGCCAAGAAACACATCCCTGAGGAGGCACAAGGCAACACCACAGACCAGTCATCGAACCTCCATCCCGAGGGGTCAAAGTTGGGACTCGGCAATTGACTGCTGAAGAATGACCACAACTGAGAAAACACGGGGGTTCATTTCACGCCTACATACTTCAAGGTTCCAAAAAGATGAAAGGTGGTTTGAGAGAGAGAGGTGAAATGAGGTGGGGGAAGGGCCAGGGAAGGACTGAAGGGCCGCGTCAATTGGGGTAAACGCTCAAGATGACTGGACACCAGCACAGAGCGTGAGAAGTGGTAGGGAAGCAGGGGAGGGAAAGAGGGAGGCCCAACACACCTAAGAGAGGCAGCAGGTAAAGAGGGGACCACTCAGGGGGAGGACATGGCCTCTGTCTTCCATACACCCTCAGTTACCTGCAGAACGTGACGTCAGGCCGCTGAAATGCCGGACTAGAAATCAGAAAACCACTTACTAGCTGTGTGATCTTTGAGAACTCATTTCACTTCTCTGAGACTCAGATCCCTGTTTGTAAAATAGAGACCCATAACTACCCAACCTAAAGTAGGGCCCCTTCCCCTGCCCCAATCTCATTTCCTGTACCATGTTCCAGATTGGGTTCCCCAAAGCACTATCACCCTTTAAATAGAGTGACCAACCATTCCCACTTTGCTTGGGGCTAAGAGATTCCAGGGACAAGGAACTTTCTGTTTTAAAACCAGGACAGTTCTGGGGGAGAAAAGTCCCTTTAATAAATGGTGCTGGGAAAACTGGACAGCTACATGCAGAAGAATGAAACTGGACCACTTTCTTACACCACACACAAAAATAAACTCAAATGGATAAACTCAAAATGGATTAAGGATTTAAGTGTAAGACATGTAACCATGAGACTCCTAGAAGAAAGCATAGGCAATAATTTCTTTAACATCAGACACTGCAATATCTTTCTAGATATGTCTCCCAAGGCAAGGGAAACAAAAGCAAAAATAAACTATTGGGACTACACCAAAATAAAAAGCTTTTGCACAGCAAAAAACAAAACAAAACAAAAAAACCATCAACAAACAAAAAGGCAACTTACTGATTGGGAGAAGTTATTTTCAAAGGATATATCTTATAAGGGGTTAATATCCAAAATGTAAAAATGTTCTTATATAACTCAACACCAAAAAAAAAAAGACCTGATTAAAAAATGCACAGATAACCTGAATATCATTTTCCCAAAGAAGACATCCAGATGGCCAACAGACATGAGATGCTCAATATCACTCATTATCAGAGAAACGCAAGTCAAAACCACAGTGAAGTATCAGCTTGCACCTGCCAGCATGGCTAAAAAAAAAAAGACAACAAGGTACAAGTGTTGGTGAGGATGTGGAGAAAAAGGAACCCTCTTGCATTGTTGTGGCAGCCACTGTGGAAAACAATATGGAGGCTCCCCAAAAAATAAAAAATGGAAATACCATGAGATTCAGTAATTCCATTACTGAATATACACCCAAAGAAGATGAAAACACTAATTGGAAAAGACAGATGCACCCCTATATTTATTGCAGCATTACTTAGAGTAGCCAAGCAAACTGAGGCAAGTTGGTCAGGTTATTTCTAGAATTGTCTTGTTTACTTGTGTAGTCTCTATCTCCCCAACCAAGTTATCAACTCCCCGAGAGACTTCCTGTCTTCTTTATGCCCCTGTCTGTAGCATGGGGTGGGGTGGGGGTTGTAGAAAAGTGAGGGAAGTAGAAGAACAGATCGTATTCTGCTTTGGAGGGTTTCAACAATTGTGGGCAACACCCTTTTTTTATTGGCTTCGGAAACCTGCCTCTGAGATCATTCCCTTTTTATCATGAGATGGTAATTTCCTATCTGTTATAGAAGCCCACACCTTGGTGAGAAGCCTAGGACTTTGTACACCTGCTAGGTGGGGAGAAAGTGGGCGGGGGCAGGTGAAGATGGGGA
Organism: Lontra canadensis; assembly: GCF_010015895.1. NCBI lineage: Eukaryota > Metazoa > Chordata > Mammalia > Carnivora > Mustelidae > Lontra > Lontra canadensis. The sequence continues at coordinate 18,136,183 of NW_022631018.1, read as the reverse complement.
AGGTTCCTCTTCCCCATGAGGCTTCTGGTGGAGTAGGGGCAGCTCGAGTCCAGTCCCATAGGGGAACTCACCTGCCAGACCGGCGGAGCAGTGCGGTGGGGGGAGCCAGGCTGGGCAAAGGTAAACAGGAAAAGAGAAACCACAGGGACAGAGGGCTGGGCCAGGTCAGAGGCTGCTGTGCCTTTAACTAGTCAGCCCATCCCTCCCAGGCTGGGCTTGGGGCACAGAGGAAGCAAGACCATGGTGGGGAAGTTTCGGCCTGTGCTATGGACACTCTGTGCAGGTAAGTAAGCCCCTCTCATGTCCAGCGCCCAGAGGGTGAGGGGGTGGGGTATGACAAGGGGACTGATGGGGCGCCTGGGTTAAGTGGGTTAAGCCTCTGCCTTCGGCTCAGGTCATGATCTCAGGGTCCTGGGATTGAGCCCCGCATCAGGCTCTCTGCTCAGCGGGGAGCCTGCTTCCCCCTCTCTCTCTGCCTGCCTCTCTGCCTACTTGTGATCTCTCTCTGTCAAATAAATAAATAAAATCTTTAAAAAAAAAAAAAAAAAGACAAGGGGACTGAGTGCTGACAGTCTCCCAGTGCCCCTCCCAGGGATGGTGGCCAGTGACACGGCCACATTCCCACTGGGCAGAATTACAGGTTCGGCTTTGCAGACCAGTCTCTCCCCCCACCCCCAGCAGAATGGTTTGTATATGCATATTAATCAATAAAATTCCGGCCCATTTCTGGAAGGAATAATTCATAAATTCTCAAGACCATAATTTCTGATCCCAGATCAGATCACAAGATCTGACACCAGATCTGACAACAGGTTTGCTACCTGGGATTTTAACCATTGCCTTAAAACTAGAGAAAAAGGCAATGGTAGAACTGATAACTTCTTTATCACATGTAGGGAAACCAAGGTAGAGACACTGCAACTTACTCTCATTCCCGGAGCAAGAGAAGACTCCAATCCTTCAAAAACTGAACTAGAAAGGCCCTTTCCAAAGGTCAAAGCTCTTCAGCCCTTCTGATGCTCTGGTCATTGAAAACTGGGAAGATGGGGAAGCCCTACAAAATAGAAATCAGGCATTTGGTGCTCTAATAGTTAAATCCAAATCAGGTGCTATGAAATAGCAAAGTCGTCTCGGGGGACCCGGGAGTGTTCTCGGGTTAAGACGGAGGTGCGTTGGTATTAAGGGTACTGGGCGTAGGGAAGAGTGGAATGGAGAATGGAAGTTGAGAGATTGGGGTGGGGGGATTTAAGGAGTGTATTTAATTCAGTGTATTTGGCTAAGCTAGCAAATCCCATCAACCTGCAATTTAGAAACTGTTGAAGGCTTCAGGGATCTGGTAAGAATGAGGAGGAGGGAAAGAGCTTTACCAGGAAAGTTAGGAGCCCCAAGGCCTGGGAAATAGGGGCAAGGAGGCTCTGATTTAGAGCTTGCTTTTTAGCTCCGACAGCAAGCCCCGGGACCAGGTAGCCTGTCTGCCCAGTAGGCTCCACTCCTCCCACCCTCAAAACCTAACCTTGGATTCATTAGGTGGAGGTGCTGGGGAAGGGCTGGGCTGAGTCTCAGAGGTGGACCTGGAAAAGATCCATCGGCTCAGTCTGGCTCGAGCCCCACCAAGAGACCCAAGTGACTGGGGGTCGACATGCCATCATGTGAACCTTGTTACTGAGCACCTAGTTTGTGCAGGTGTTTTAGGAGTGAGGATTGTGAAAGGACTGTAGCCCTGAGGGCACGGCTCTCTGCCATCAGACCCAGGCAGTAAGGACACTTCAAGTCCCCGGGGGAGGGAGGCCGAAAGGAAACTGCCATCCTCCCCGGACTAGGCCAGGGACACTCTGATCCTTTCCTTCCCAGCTGCAAGTCTTACAGGAGATGCCTCCCTCCGCCCCCCACCCAGTATGCATCCTTGTATTTGCAGTTTGGCCGCAATCAGTGCACTTTTGGCCTGGGGAAAAATGCTAAAACAAAATGCTCCCCCAGCTTAGAATGAAAAGCGGCCTCAACTCTGAACTGCCTGGAGCAGTACACTTTCCCTCGTCCTTTGAGAAGTCAAGTGACCCAGGGGTGAACTCCTTCAGGGGAACCAGTTCTTGGGCTTGTGTTCAGACTCAAGTGTGTTTTCTGCCCCCATCTCCTTCCCTCCACCCTCCCAGGCTGCCCGGTCCAGACTCATGTGCCCACCACCATCGCCTCCATACCTTATACTATGGTGAAGGGGCTGGAGCAGTGGGACAGGGGGAGCCTGGGTTGGTGGCAATGTCAGTGGATAGCTCAGGGAACACGGACACTTTCCCAAATGGAAGTATCTGGGGACCAAACACCCACTGCCCCGTGCAAGTGAACAATGAAGGTATTCAAAGGTCATACCTAAGAGCGACTGGGTGGCCCTTCCCACCCCGTCTCAAGAGAGCACAGCAAAGAGAGGAGTAGGGAGATGAGGGAGGGCTTCCTGGAGGAGGTGGAGCTTGAGCTGGGTTCCAGAGGACCTACGGGCCTTTGCCCTTCTTCCTTTCTCCATCTGAACCTGCACAGTAACAACCTAGATTTTGCTGATGTCCCAGGCAGAGCGACACCTCGCTGATGAGTCACTAGGCCCCAGGACTCTACAGACTTTGGGGAGGCAGACGATATCACCTATGGAAGGGACCCCAACAAAAGGCAGTACATTAGAAAAATCTAAAAACAATATGGAACCCAACTGAGAATCAGCCTGACAATTCTAAACACTGTCAGTGACACAAACACAAGGCCCACCCTCATGGGACTAGAGGAAACCTTTCTGAAGGTTAAATTAGAATAACTGAGGAAGGCACTGCTCTAGACAGAGAAATAAAGGAATCCAACATCCCAAAATATACTAGATGAGAAAATACATTTTTTTCTCTCCTATCTGAAGACATTCCATAAACCCATGGATGCTTGATCCATGGGTTGTGGGGAGGCTTTGCTGGGGTCTAGGTGTCCAAGATCCCGAACTGAGGTGTTCCGCAGGTGATTCTGACGGGCGGGCTACGTCTGAAGTTAGACACTAAAACTTGAAGGAAAGTAGGTGTAATCAACCGTCACCTCTGTTTGTGGCGGATCCTCTGAGCTTGACGCGATTCAGTTTTGCGCCATCTGGCGGCTCTCCTGAGTTACTGTCCAGCGCCCGATTTGGTGACTCCACTCAGGGACCCAAGCGCGAGCATTCTCACACTTCCGTGTGTATAGAAGTCACCTGGGGATCTTATTACAATGCAGACTGATTCAGGAGGGCAGGGCCTGAGAGTCCGCATTTCTAACAAGCTCCCAAGTGAGGCTGATGCTGATTTAGGGACTGCTGTTCAAGAAACAAGGCTCCAGGGAGGAACTGGTTTGTGGGCACAGGTGAGAGCTTCACCTTGCCTTTGTCCCCCAGTGCCATCCGCAGGCTTCCAGGAACCCAGCCAACCTGCTTACTGTGATGTTGGTCCCTGGGAGGCCTGGGGGAGAGTGTGCCTCGCTCAGCCTGTGCTTGTGCTCCTGGGCCGCACTTGATCCTGCCAGTCCCCACCTCCCTCCCTCCCTCCCTCCCGCCCCCTCCTGAAACTCTTCTGTCTTGCTCCCTGGATACACCCTCTCCAGGTTCTCCTCCTCCTTTCAGGTCTTTGTAGCTTCATCCTCCTCTGCCCACTAAGAAGAGTCAGAGGTCCTCACACCAAGACCCACTTCTGTTTTCACTCTGGATCCACATCCACAATCACATCTTTAGGTGATACCCGTTTCCAATGGACTCACAATTTCTGTCTTCAAACCCAACCTTCCTCCTGAGCTACACACCCACAAATCCAACAGCCCAGCCCACGGGACCTCTCAGCTTTTTTCTTTTTTAAAAAATTTTTTTATTTATCTGTCAGAGAGAGAGAGAGACGGGCAGGAAGAGGGAGAAGAAGACCTCTGTGAGCAAAGAGCCTGACATGGGACTCAATCCCAGGACCCTGGGACATGACCTGAGTCAAAGGCAGATGCTTAACCCACTGAACCACCCAGGCTTCCCATGACCTCTTAACTTAAATGTCTCAGAAGCACTGAAAACTCACAAGCTGAAAAGCAAACTCATAATCTTTTCCCCCTACCTGGGCTTTTCCCGTCGTCTCTGCATCATAAACAACACCCATCCATCCCCAAATGAAAGCCAGAAACCTAGTGGTCATCTGTTACAGTGTTTCTTTTTTTCTTTTTTTTAAGATTTTTAAAATTTTATTTATTTGAAAGACAGAGATCACAAGCAGGCAGAGAGGCAGAGAGAGAGGAGGAAGCAGGTTCCCTGCTGAGCAGAGAGCCCAATGATGCGGGGCTCGATCCCAGGACCCTGGGATCATGACCTGAGCCGAAGGCAGAGGCTTTAACCCACTGAGCCACCCAGGCGCCCCTGTTATAGTGTTTCTACTGCTATGTAAGAAACTACCCTGAAACTGAAAACGAGAAAGCAATTTATTTCGCTCACAAATCTGCAATTTGTATGGGGCTTGGGAGGGACAGTGTGTCCTTGCTCCGGGCAGCACTGTCTGGGGTGACTTGCTTGGGGTTGGAAGCCCCACTTCCAAGATGGTGCCCTCCGGCTCCTCTTTTCATGGGCCTCTCCACGGGGAAGTTTGGGCATCTTCACGGCACGGCAGCTGGATTCTAAGAGCAAACATCTAAAGAGAAAGAAACTCGAAGCTGCCAGTACCGTAAGGTCTAGGTCCAGATACTGACCCAACATCACTTCCACCATGTTCTACTGGTCGGGAAGTCCCAGAACCCAGACTCAAGGAAAGGGACATGAGCTTCACTTCTTCATGAGAGGAGTTTCAAAGTATTCAGGGCCATATTTTAGGATCCCCGTATCACCTGATATTTCTCCCTCAGCTACACATACGTCACTGGGTCCTGACGGTTTTATCTCCTACGTCTTTTAAATCTGTTCACTTTCCTCTTTCTCTGAGGCCGGGCTGACGTGACTGCTTCTCCTCAGCTGTTTCCATGGCCTCTAACTGGCCTTGTGCTCTGCGCCTTCTACCTGTTCTCCACACTGGAGCCAGACGATCTTTTAAAATAAAACTGTGGCCACGTCACCCCTGCTTAACGCTCTTCGGTGATTTGCCACTAGCACTCGAGCAAAGACTCAGATCATAAGGGCAGGTTCTCCTCACTTCCACTTAAGTTCTATAAACCACTGAAGTGTTCCCCAAGCCCCAGTATTCCAGCACCCTGACTGACCCCCCATACCTTGGATAGTACAAAAATTTCGGTCAGATCACATATTTCTCCTTGGTTTGGAAAAATACTGTCAGCACCTCTACCTGCAGTCTCCACGCCTTCCTTTTCTCCTGTCTGATCTTCCAAGGCCACGAGTCCCTTCCCTCCACGAACGCCCCAAGTCACCTGCAGCCCCACTGATCTCTTCCTAATAGGAGAGTCTCGACCACTTCTCTGGCGTCTGTTGTGTCGCCATTTAACCTTTCACCCACCCTGGGGCCTAGTTTTCCTAAACGACCTGGGGACAAGAACTACTGCTGCATAGTTTCTTTTTCTTCTTTTCTTTCTCTCTCTCTTTCTTTCAAGTATCACAGCGACAGAACAAAGGCTCACAACGCGTATTTAATTTCCGCAGCCAGGTTATAACTTCCTGGTCCTCATTTCCTCTCCGACTCTTTCCACGAGCTCTCTCCTCAGCCCTGAGACTCCGTCGTCTGACTCGGGGTCCTCCCTACTAAGCAGCCTCAGGTGCCCGTGCTGACCCGAGAGCTTCCACACCGCCCGCGAAACAAAACAACGACATCTCCGTCCCTGCTGATACAGGCGCTCCTGCCTGCTTAGCTGCTCTTCTCCACCCACAAAACCGAAATTACCCTTCGAGGCGGACAACGACACAAACAAGGCTCCTTCCCGGCCAGCAGTCCACCTCTCACCTTCCTCGTCGCCTCCTCGCGCCCATTTCCAGGCGCTCCTTCCTCCCCTAAGAGGGCCGCCGCGGAGCGCGAGGAGGGCAGCCCGAGGCCCAGCCCGACGCAGCTACCTTGCTGGGGCCAGAGGACGATGGGCCCGAGGACAGGGGCCGCCCGAGGAGTGGGAAGGGCCGGAGAGGAGGACGTGTGAGGCACTAGGCCTAGCTGCTAGCGCCACCACCCCATTCCCCCAGGCCAGAGCCCACCTGCACTCGCCCCCCAACATCAGGGGTCGGAAGTGAATTTGCTTTTTCCTATCGGTGGGTTCTTCAGTTTTCTCCTGACATACTTAGACAAAGAAAAACTGCCTTTCGAACTAATACGTACCCTTTTTTTTTACACGCTCCCCACCCCCGAGTCTTCACTCATCCGATGCAAGAAAAAAACCGCTGTATTTAGAACCGTTTCAAAGAAACCATCAATGCAGATGGCAGGAAAACACACACACACAACCCAAATTGTCCTCATGGCCAGTTAGACTCGGGCCCAACCCACATTTCTGGCCACACGGGCAGTGGTGTCATTCCAGAACTGCACTGCAGGACAGCCTTGGCGGGGAGGCAGCCACCGCGCTGAGACAGGGCAGACCGCGGAATCGTCCTGAACTGCCGTGAGGAAATGAGCGCTCTCTGTGCTTTGCACGTATGTTTATTTGGACTCTTAGTGGGGACGCTAAAGGATAGCATACGGGGACACACACCCCCAAACCACCTCCTTGGTGCTATCACTACAGACTGGCTTCTTCTACTTTCTGGAACGTTCCCCACCTTCTCCATGGCCTGACCTGTGCAGAGTGCTCTTCTCTCTCCACCCACCTCTTCTCCTCTTTCCACATGGTTCACTTCTGCCCATCCTCCACTGTCAGGTCACCCGGCCTTTCCTTAGGACAAGCGCTCCCCATCCTCAAATCTTGGGTTATAGCCCATCATCGAATGTGTAACTCCTGTTTCCATGGTGCTTTCACATTTTTCTCTGGGATTATTTATCCCAGTGGGACTCACCCGGACTGAATGCTATGAGAGCAGGGACTGTGTCTGTCTCTGCTTGTCACTGTCCCCTGAGAGTCTAGCGCAGTGCCTGCAACGTGGGCGCTTGATGGGTGTGAATGAGGGAGAACCTGCCCTTTTGAGCCTCACCAGGCAGCGAGCTGGTCTGCTTTTAGTGTCTCCTAGCCTGCTTTTCTTCCTTTCCCTCTTTCTCTAGGCAATTTCAGCTTCTCTCCAAGGCTCGACTTCCTAATCTCCTATGCTTCTGTCACAAATTACCCATTCTGAGTCTCTTTCTAGGGTTTGAGGGATAAGAGTAGTATTAGGGAAACACGTTTCTCCTGCTAGGGAAAGAGAGTCACTCCCACCCAGATAGCACTTGCATTTTAGTACCAGTCCAGTGGGGATTTGAGGACTGAGGTGGTGGGTGGAAGATGTTATTTGGCTTGAAGGTTAGTAAAGAGAGCGGCCCCTCAAACTACTCCATGTTGGCAATGCTCGGGTTTCATCCCTGTCTCCTGAGCTTGTCCCTGCTCCCAGATCACCCTGTCCCTGGAGCAGCCCTCTCTGACCGGAGCACCCACTGTCACCCTTGGAACCGGCCTCCTTTCTGAGGTGCTTTTCTCCCCTCTGCCACCCAGGGACCTCTGGGCTGCTTCCTCCTTTTCTGCCTTGGGGACTCTGGGATGCCATAAACACCTGGCATGGACAGCACGCCGTGACAGACAGATGCTTCCACTCAGGAACTTCTCTCTCTGCGCACATGGAAACAGGTCACACTTGCTGTGAGCATACCTGGTCTTCTGCTGACCTGAGCCCTCCCCCCACACTCCCTTTCTCACCCAGGCCTGAGTCTTGCTCCTTCTGGCTTCTCTTCTCTTTTCAGTGTCTTCTTTCCTAGGAGCTCTTTCCCTATAATCTACAAGCCTGCATAAGTCCCCCCATCTTCCAACCCAGAGGAGAGTAAAGAAACTTTTTCAAGGCCCCCTCTTCTCATTTCCACTTTTTCCTTTCCCTGTGCGAGGTGAGCACTCCCTGTCTCTACTTCCTCAATTACCACTTGATTTATCAGTCTGTAACATGGCTTTGTGATTATAAGAGCAATGCATGTTTACTCTAGAACATTTGAGAAATAAAAAATATACAAACAAGAAATCCAGAATTTATCCATGCTCCCAGAATCCAGAGGTCACTGTTGTTAATATTGTATTTTGGTATATTTGCTTCTAGAATTTGCTATTTGTGATTAGGTAGAAGTGGGATACTGTTGTGTAATTAACAGTTTTGCATCCTGTTTTATTTTCTTACACATACAAGTTCAATGTTGTGAACTGACTCCCTTGGGTGCAATTTCAAGTCCCACCTCCTTGATAAATCTTTCTCTTACAATCCTTCCCCTGGGTGGTGACACAGCCCCTCCCCTCCCTCCTCCTCCTATGTGTTACTTCCTTAACCCTTGCACTTAACACTGAATTAGGTAGGCTCCATTAGGCTGCTGACCAACGGTGACCTCCAACCGGGTGGGGAGTGTGCCCCAGGCCACTGAATCCACAAGGTCGTATTAGACCTCAGCCCTCTGGAAACCTTGAAGTGAGAACTGGCAGAGACGACACAAGAAAAACGCGGGACACAGACCCTGCTAGAAGGAGCATACTGTCTGCTGAGAGGAGGAGGCCTGCTTGAACCAACCCCCGGCAACGTGACTATTGTGTGTGGTGGCAGAGTTCCACCGGAAGCAGCTCTGAAAAGCTTCCAAACCTTGAAGCTGGGCCAGGCTGGTCCCCGTGGTTTCTGGAAGGGTGGCTCATGAGCATGTCTCTGATCACTTTCCCAGTGCCTTGCTAGGAGGGGCCCAGCACTAGGACCTTAGGAACAATTCACTGAATTGATTGGAATTTACATATTCCTAAACATCCCTGTAGAACTGAGTTCTAACCACCCAGGCCTCCACAGTCAGTCTGTGTGAACTGCCCCTCCCCAGCCAGGGGCCCAAGACTTTCTCAGCCAGAGCCCGGCAGGCAGGGACCCCTCTGGCCTCTGGCACTTCCTCCCTGAGAATGTGGTTTCTCTGAGCAAATGGAATTGCCTAAGTGCCCGCATTACTGCCAGTCTCCCCAGGGTTCCCATAATGTGCTGTGCAGGCCTCAAGCAACAACGCCATCAAGCATTTCATTATCCTCCTTGGATGTATTACTTTCTGGTTAGGTCTCTAGAGATGGTTTATTATCTTCTTAACAAACCTTCATTATTTACAAGCAGTAATCAAGGCTTCAGGCTGGGTCCCCCATACCACACACCCTTTTAGGGAAATTAAATGACTTCTCTTGTTTCCTTGGGGGGGCATCTTGCCCCCTCTCTGGGGGCTCTTCTGACCCTTTATTTGATTTTTTGGGGGTGGGCATTTTCTAGCAATCTGTAAGATAGTTCTTCAACAAGTTTCTCTGGTGGTGAGTCCTCCCCATCTTTTAGGCTTAAATTCTGTCACTCATGTATTTGCTGTCCAAGAGCCCTTCCTTGACCATCTCCAACGTTAGGCCCTTTGTTGAGTCCTGGGGACATGGAGGTGAAGAAAACAGAGTCGCAGAGGAGAAAGATGGGACAACAGAGAGTGCGGGTGCAGGTCTTGCTTGTGGGTCAGGCTAGAGGTTGTCCTCGCTAAAATGGGAAGTCATCCAATCCTCACAACAATATTGTTTGGTTGTATCCTCATTTTCGAGCTGAGAAAACCGAGGCACAGAAAAGTTAATTAAGGTGGCCAAGGTCACACAGTTAGAAAAAGTAAGAATGAGGATGCCAGCCCAGGCAGCTTGGCCCCTGCCTTTGTGGTCTTGGCCACTCTGGTATGTCGTGTGATAAAGTTGCATGAGACTGAAGTCCTAGGAGGCAGGTGCTGTGAGTAACAGGCACTGAGACTGCTTGAGAGAGTCTGGGCATCTCCTCTGGGACAGTGACTGTGCGCTAAACTTCTTCCTCAGCAAAGCGCTGTGGTGCCCGCAGATTCTGATTTCTTCCTGGAGGTGAAAAGCACTCACTCTCCCAGTTCGTCTGTCCTTAGGGAGGTTAACACAACCCTGGACTATTCGTTTGTAACCCCTTGTGGGGAATTAGCTGAGCATCAGACGGAGGCTCTTCTTCAATGGGAGAAGGGCTCAGCCTTGAGAAGAAGAGCAGGGGAATGAAGGTGAGAAAGGATCCTCCTGGAACACGAGGCACACACCTTTCAGGTGGTGGCAGGATGAGAGAGCTGTAGCTATTCGGGGCAGGGTGGGCTCTGAACCACTACAAAGGAGATACCCAATGTAGTCCCACACAAGGAAGTGGGAAGGGAGGTAGTTGGAAGGTTCTAGAAGTGAACTTCTCTACTTCCTACTTGTCTAACCATAGATTAGATACTGGTACTTTTGTCACACCTACTGAGTAGGGAGGCAAAGATCCCATAGAAGAAAAAAACAAGGGCCACAGTATCAAAAATATTTTTAAAATATATATATATTTAAAAGGAACAAATCTCCCTTGACCCCACAAAACTCCTTCAACCCCCGTGTCCCTTTGGCAAAGGCTGCCCTCTTCTTCTCATCCCAGTTGCTCTTGAGCCCATCTTCCCAGGCTCCATCATCTCCACTCTGTGGAATCTGCTCATGCCAAGGTCCCCTCATCCCCTCCATGTTACAACATCCAGTGGTCATCTCTCAGTTCCCAGTTCCCCGAACCAGCAGGTCGGCAGCACTGGAGTAGTTGACCCCCTTTGCTTTCATGAAACACTTTTCCTGCTTGGCCTCTGGCAACCACTTTTTCTGGGCTCTCTTCCTAGCCCTCTGGCCAGTTCTCCTTCTCCCTTGCTGGTTTCTTCTCATTTTCTCCACCACCAAGCACTGGAGTGCCCCCATGGCTCCATCCCAGAGGTCTTCCCTGTCTTTGTGCACTTCTCTGTCTTGCTCCCATCCTCTGGCCTTCAACAACCTCTCCAGGGAGCTCCTGTCTCCTCAACACCTCTATTGGGTGTCTAATAAGCATCTCAAACTTCACATGTCCACAGACAAGCTCGTGATCTTCCCTCTGAAACCTGCCCCCCCTGCAGTCTTCATCATCTCCATAAATGACAATTCCATCCTTCCAGTTGTTTCGGTCAAATCCCATATCTATCCTTGACTCCTCTTTTCCTCTAATATGTCAGGTCTAACCTGCAGTCAAATCTCGTCGGCTCTACTTTGTACATACATTCTTATTTGGATCACTCTTCCAACTCCACTACCCTGACCTATACCCACGCCACCATAAGCACGCACCTGTACAACTAGAATAACCTTTTGGCAGGTCATCCTGCTTCCACTCTGCTCCCCAGTCTCCTCACTTCATTTCACCTCACTTCAGATGAGCCTTTAAAAACTTATGTCAAGTATATCCCTTCAGCTTAAATTCCTCCAAGGGCTTCCCACCTCTTCCAGAGAAAAATATAAAGTCCTAAATATGGGCTACAAGGCCCAACATGACCTTAGATTTCTCTACCTCTCTGCCTCGTCTCTCCTCCTCCCTCCCCTCCTACCACATGGCTTCCTTGCTGTTCCTTCTCTTGGACCACACTTACTCCTGCCTTCAAAGTTCTCCTGAGAGGTATCCACACGGCTTTCTGCTTCAATCATCTGTTGCTACAAACAAGATCACCCCAAACCTTAGTGTCTTAAAACAATGCCAATATACATTTTCTCACGAATCTTCACTCTGGGCGGGCTCTGCAGGGATAGCGCACCCCTGCTTTCCCAGAAAACTGAGCGTGCCCATCCACATGCTGAGAGTGGATGCAGGCTCTCCCAGGGGACCTCAGCTGGAGCTCTGTCCCAAATACCCGCATGTGGTCTTTCTTTCCATGTGGCTGCCTCACTTTCTCACAGAAAGTTACTGGGTTCTCAGAGGGAGCATCTCCGGAGGACCAAGCAAAGCTACTGGCCTCTTACAAGTTAGTATGAGAAGCCATAAAGTGCACACTCACACTGCTGTCCCAGTCCTACTCAGGTTCAAGAGGAGGGGACACAGATGGAAGAGAGTCACCATCATGTGGAAAGATGAATAGACATGATGGGAGATACTGGTGTGGCCATACTGTTTTTCTCACCTTTTCCTGATAAACTTATGTAGAATGAGCTCACCAAGGAATACCCTCTCTCTCTTTACCTTGCTTTAAGCTTATTTCTAAAACTCCTTACCACATTTAAATGCTCCATAAAAACTTGTTAAGCGAATGACTAAATCATCACCACAACAAAAAAAGATGACGAGGAATATTTATCAAGAGCTTTCTATGTGACAAAGACTAAAAAAAGTATTTACACATAGTATCTCATTAAGTTCTCCCAGCACCTCTGGGAAGTATTTGTGCTCCTATTCTACGGACAAGAGAAGTTCACACAGCTGGGAAGAGGTGAAGCTGAGGTACAAAGCTGGGCTTTAGCTACCACACAATGCATTTAACTGTCTCCACTTCAGTCTTGGAGAACAATGGGTGTGTCACGGCCAAGATCACAGTTGCAATGTGTCTAGCTGTGGCTGCTGGAGGAGAATGTCACTGGGCATTCCCTCAGAGGTCCTATGGGCAAGGAGTGGCTATGCTATGCCATTTACTTCTTCCCACTTCCCACTTTCTTTCCAGTCTGGGTGACTGTCAGTGCCATCTCTGTGGAAACGCCCAAGGAGATTCTTCGGGCTGCCCGGGGAAAGAGCGTTACCCTTCCATGCACCTACCGCACTTCTGTCTCCAACAGAAATGGATTTATCCAATGGGACAAACTTCTAAGGAGTCACTCGGTAAGGATCCTTAAAAAGTTGAGGGTATCATGGAAATGAATATTACCTGACCATGACCTCTTAGAGGACAAACACTACAAGTCTTTCAGTAAATGTTAGAATAGACATTAGCACCCAGGGGCGCCTGGGTGGCTCAGTTGTTAAGCACCTGGCTTTGGCTCAGGTCATGGTTTCGGGGTCCTGGGACTGAGCCCAGGCATTAGGCTCCCTACTCAGCGGGGAGCCTGCTTCTCTCTCTCTCCCACTCCCCCTGCTCTTGTTCCCTCTCTTGCTGTATCTCTCTCTGTCAAACAAATAAACAAAATCTTTAAAAAAACAAAAACAAACATAAACATTAGCACCCAAGCTGGACTGGGTGGGCAGAGCAGTGAGTATTGGACTCAGCAAGGGGCCTATTATGCCACCTTTATTTGGAAAAAGTGACCTTCCTAAAATATCCTTCTGCTGGTCAGTCTCGAGTTACCTCAATTTTATCATTTGAGACAGTCATTCCTTTTGATTAGCAAAGAGCTCTCCTTGAGGCCAGATTTTATTTTCTAGTATTTTGGGGTTTTTAAAAATTTCCTGTTTAGGTCCTTTTGGGGACTATAGAAGACTTCTTTTTTTTTTAATTTTGAAATGGGTAATACAGTCCCATGGTTCCAAAATGAAAACATCATCAAAAGCAAACATTGGGAAGTTTCATTCCCATCTTTGCCCCTATTTACTCTGATCCTTCTACTCCTCACCATTTCCACCAACCCCCCCACCCCCTGCCCCACATACATTCCCCACATGCAGGCAAGGCTGATTTTCACCAGTACTGGTTGTTTGGGACCAGTCTCTATTCTGATTGGTTGTTAGATCTGCTGCAATTATTACGTATTTTGAATATAACTCTTGGCTAAGAGAACCAATTTATTTTCCCGTGTATCCTTCCATTGATTCTTTATGCAAATTTAAGAAAATGTTAATGTGTTTTGTGTGTATTTGTGTGTGTTCCTATTTCCCCCTTTTTTACACAAAAGGTAGCATATTCTAGGCAGTGTTTTGCCCTCTTCACTTAACATAGCTGCTGAAGAGCTTTCTGTACCAGTTAATAGAGAGCTCCCTCCTTTCCGAGCTTTGTAGGAGTCCGTGGTAAGAAGACACTGTTAATATTTAACCAGCCCCATAATGATAGGCACTTGGTATTCCCAGTCTTCCAATTACCAAGAATAACCATTTACATATGCCATTTTGTGTATGGACAGGTATAACGCTAGAATACACTCCCAGAAAGGGTCAATGCTCTTATAATTTCACAGAGACTACAAAATTGCCTCCATAGGGAAGCGTTACGAGCTCCCCCCAGCAGAGCCTGAGTGCTCATTTGTGTGCAAGTGTGTGTCTAAGTAACACATGCATCTGACTAACGATTAAGCAGTAACACTTACACAGAGTGAAAGTATGTCTATCCCATTCCCTGAACTCCCAGTTTCCTCTTCCCCTCACCAAAGGGAACCACTTTTACGAGCTCTGGGGTGGCCTTCAATGCATGCTGTATGTATACACAAACATAAATATGTATGTACCTACACATACATGAATAGGCATGTTTACATAGACCATACACACACTGTTCTGCACTTGGCTTTTCTTCTCGTAATACAGGTCATGAAGCTCTTTCCATATGTCAGTACATTTATATCTCTCTCATTTTTTTACCCTTGATTTCAGCCAAAAGGCCTAGAAGCAACCTGTCTCATTTTTTAAACACTTACATGAAGCATTCCATTTTATGAATGTACTGTATGTACCAATGATGGACATTTGGTTTGTTCCCTGGATTTTGCTGCTACAAATAATGCTGCAATAATTATCTCGATGTGAGTGTCTATGGGCATGTATAGCACACATAGATAGCATAAGTGTGTATTTGAAGTAGATGCATGTAGGGTAAGTTATTAAACATAGAACTTCTGAGTCACAGGATATGTGAATTTAAAATTTTGATAAATGAGATCAACTTGCTCTCATGAGATATCATGCCAATCTCCACGTTCACCAACAATATGAGGGCACCCACTTGTCCAACACACAGTACTCTCAAACTGTTTGATCTTTGCTATTTTGGTAAGTGAAAAAAGTATCTCATTTTTATTTTTTATTTTTTTAAAGATTTTATTTATTTATTTGACAGAGAGAGATCACAAGTAGACAGAGAGGCAGGCAGAGAGAGAGAGAGAGAGAGAGAGGGAAGCAGGCTCCCTGCTGAGTAGAGAGCCCGATGCGGGACTCGATCCCAGGACCCTGAGATCATGACCTGAGCCAAAGGCAGCGGCTTAACCCACTGAGCCACCCAGGCGCCCCAGTATCTCATTTTTAAAATCACATTCGCATTTCTCTAATTATAAGAAACGGAACATCTATGCTTAAGTTTGAGTAAGGTCTACATTTATCTTATTTATTTTTGGGGGTGGGAGGAAGAAGAATACATTCAAAGTTTATTCTCCAATGGACAGCTGGCATCAGCAGGTAAAACTACCAGAGTTTCTCCATAGATCATATATTCACGAGGTGTTATTTGCTTAACAGTGAGAAAGGCTCTGGTGTGTTCTCTGTAACAATATCCACTTCCTAGTATTGTGCTCCACTTACAATTCCAGGAGGAAAGGCACCACTTGTCCAAAAAAAATTTTGGATCCTAAAGTCAGGTACAATAACACAGACAAACTTTTGTTAACAGTATTGGTCTACTTTTCCACACAGAAGGAGACTGACTTCTCCACCCAGAAATTATTAGGTTCTTTCATTCTCCTTCCTTTGTTAAACCATTAGAACAATGTTTCATCATTTGCTTAATATTACATATACCAAAAGGGAAAGTTAAAAAAAAAATTACAAGAATATCTCGCCTGTCTCCACCACACAGCAATTTAGGTTGAAGTGTCAGAACACTTCAGCTGTGGTAAAATAGGAAAATAGAGACTTTGGCTACAAAACTAAAAATTAAATGAGGTAGATAAATTAGAGCTTTCACACCCCTGACTTGCCTGTTCCAACTTCATAACCTTCACAAAATACTCAAGAACAATCTTCATGATTACTTGACATAAGCTGCACCAAGGATGTCTTTGTACAAATTAGTATGTGAACCTAGGGCTGCCTGGTCTGTTAAGGGTCAAACTCTTGGTTTTGGCTCAGGTCATGATCTCAGGGTCATGAGATCAAGGGAGCCACTAGTCGGGCTCCACACTCAGGGTGGGGGGCGGGGTTGGTGTTGGGGGGCAGTCTGCTTGAGATTCTCTCTCCCTCTGTCCCTCCCCCTCACCAGAGTGCCATCTCTCTCTGTCTCAAATAAATAAATCTTTCAAAAAATTAGTGTGTGAACCTATAAGAAACATTCCCTTCCATGAGTCTTTTCAAGAATAAAAACCCAGCTCTTCCATTGAGTAGGCCCTGGTGAGCTAACTTAAGTCACCCGAGGGTTCCCGCTCTGGTCCCTTCCCCTCCTGGTGGTTTTGGAAGGAGGCACATGGAAAGCAGGGGGCGTATGCCGGCACTCTTGGGGCTCTAGCTGAATGGTTTTTAAATAGGCAGGACCACACATTGAGGGCATCCTACTTAAGGTCCCATGGTTGAAGGAACTTTGTAATTCTACAAACTTAGTTTGTTGGGTTTTTTTTTTCTTTTTTTAAAACATACATCCAGAAAAAAAGAAAGGATGGGTTCAGGGTTGGTGGGAGTCATACAAAACAGGTCCCAAAACAGATGCCAGATCTTGTTCCTGCACCTGCACACAGTCATCGGGGAAGTATATGTTACCCCTGCTCCCCCCTTAGGCTAACAGTTATCTTTCTCATGGTGGTTCAGTAAGTTCCACAGTGAGGTCTACTTTTAAAAGGCAAATGTGGGGGTACCTCCTGGGTGGCTCAGTCAGTTAAGCACCAGACTATCTATTCATCTATCCTATCTATTCATTTATTTTATGATGTGATGTTAGTCACCATACAGTACATCATTAGTTTTTGATGTAGTGTCCCATGATTCATTGTTTGTGTATAACACCCAGTGCTTAATACCCATCACCCTGTGACCCCATTCCCCCTGCCCCCTCCCTTCTGTAACCCTCAGTTTGTTTCCCACAGTCCAGAGGCTCTCATGGTTTGTCTCCCTCTCTGATTTCTTCCCATTCAGTTTTCCCTCCCTTCCCCTGTGGTGCTCTGTGCTATTCCTTATGTTTCACATCTGAGTGAAACCATATGATAATTGTCTTTCTCTGCTTGACTGATTTCACTCAGCATAGTCCCTCCAGTTCCATCCATGTCAGTGCTAATGGTGGGTGTTCATCCTTTCTGATGGCTGCGTAATGTTCCATTGTGGATATGAACCACATCTTCTTCATCCAATCATCTGTTGAAAGGCATCTCGGCTCCTTCACAGTTTTCCTTCACAGTGGACATTGCTGCTATGAATATCGGGGTGCCCCTTCTTTTCACTACATCTGTATCTTTGGGGTAAATACCCAGTAGTACAATTGCTGGGTTATAGGGTAGCTCTATTTTTAACTTCTTGGGGACTCGCCACACTGTTTTCCAAAGTGGCTGCACCAACTTGCATTCCCACCAACAGTGTAAAAGGGCTCCCCTTCTCCACTATCTCCAACACCTGTCATTTCCTGCCTTGTCAATTTTGGCCGTTCAGGCTGGTGGGAGGCGGCCTCTCAATGTGAGCGCAACCTCTTGGTCTCGGTTCCAGTCTTGGTCACAGGGTCTTGAGTAGAGGCACCACATTGGGGTCCATGTTGAGTGTGCAGCTACTTAATAAAAATTTTTTTAAATGCAAATGTGCCTGCCAGAGGTAAGCTTTAGGTCCCTGGAACACCCAGAGTGAAAGCCTTTACCTTTTTCCCTGACAGGAAAGAAGGGGTGACCCAGGACACCCAAGGCCTGGAGTAGCAGGACCCACGGGAAAAGAGAGTAAATCCCACCTGATCCTCCCTGTTGTCTGTTGCCCTGAGGACTGATGGGCCATGGGCACAGGACCTTTCTACTTCCAGAATCTCGGGTAAAACCCAGAGAGGGAAGCTGCTGCCCTCAGCCCGAAGAAACCGA
Organism: Lontra canadensis; assembly: GCF_010015895.1. Classification (NCBI taxonomy): domain Eukaryota; kingdom Metazoa; phylum Chordata; class Mammalia; order Carnivora; family Mustelidae; genus Lontra; species Lontra canadensis. The sequence goes on along the minus strand of NW_022631018.1, from coordinate 18,118,378 downwards.
AGAAGGTCTCTTTCACCATCACATGTATTCAGCCAACCAGAGACGGTCTCACCAGCCACTTCTCTGAGTGCTCAGATAAACACTAAAGTTCTTCTGTTGACTAATGGATCCCTCACTTCCAAAAGGAGTTGAGGCAATCCCCTTGAGAGTAAGCAAGGGTGCAGGGAAAGGGATTAAATCTGTGTCCTCAAGGAGATTATTGTGACAGGTCCAGGCAAGGGGGTGGCGGTGGGAGATCCAGGGAGGAAGCCTTGGGATAGCTGTGATTAGGAGAACAGTTGGGGCACAAAGGGTCCCAGGCAGAGCCAACCCGTCAGAAAAGAGCGGAGCTGGGAAAGATCCAGATTCACGGACTCGCCCACAGCTCAAAACACTTCCTCCTCTCCCGCCCCAATGCTCCTCCTCTTCAGGAGAGCTAGTTACCTGCCCCTCCCAGGGCAGCTGCAGTCCCTGCCCTACACAAGAGAACCTGCACTCCATTAACCAACTCGAGTTTCCTGGCACAGGCTGTGTTGGTCCACACACAAGGGCACCTTGTCCTGATTTGCCCAGAGGACCTGTGCAGCATCAGACCTGACACCAGGTCTCCACATCCCCTTCTCTACCCATGCATGCTCTGGCTTCTGCCTCCACCAATCCCCTGCCTTCACCGGCAACTTCTCTTATGCTAATTCAACGTACTCATTCAGGCTTCATCTTGTTTCATCTCTCGTTAGCGTTTCCCACTATTGACCACTTTCCCATCTTGGAATCTTCCTCCCTTGGCTTTTTGGGCAGTCTCATCTTGGGTTTTCTTCTGCTCTGACCTCTCCCCAACCTTTCAAAATGAAGTAACCTGGGGACTTGGCATATGGCACTCATTTACCTGGGGTGGCTTCCTCTAGCCCACAGCTCAGTTAACATCTAAGTCCCTGACTCCCCAACCTTCATCCCCGGGTGCACTCAGCTGCCCTGGCCAGCTCCTACCGAACTCTACCTGTGCCATCGACACTTCAGGCACATCACGTAGAAAACAGAACGCATTGTTTTTTCTTAAAACTTCTCTTTCTAGGTGTTTCTTCTCTTGGAAATGACTCCACCATACACCCGAATATTCAGGCCAAAGACCCTCCCCCTTGAGGTCTGCCACTCCCTGACTCCCAGTCCCATTGGTCTACCCTGTCCACACTCCCCAAATTCACTTCATCCTTCCCTGTCTACATTGCCACAGCCTGATCTGAAGACCCACAATTTTCCGTTTGAATTGCTGAGCTCATTTCTTAACTGACTTTCTTTCTCCTCCTAATTCATCTCCCACCCTGTGTTGAGAGTTAACTTCCTAAAAGACTTTGCTCTCTAGTGCTTTCAGTATACGATGCCACTGATTCAGTCCCATATACACGATGCCTGCAGTCTGGCAATCCAATCGCCAGGGCCCAGGCTCTAAAGCCAGAATGCTTGGTTCGAATCCCTCCCCTGGCACTGGGTTAACCACTTGGGAGAGGTACTTAACCTCTTGCCTTGGTTTCCTCATGTGTAAAATGGGTAAAATCGTGATATTTCCTTCATGGGGATAAAATCATAATATCTCCTTCAAGGGGATGTTGCAAGGATTAAACAAGATAATACACACAGAGTGCTTGGAATAGTAGCCAGCACGTAGCACACACTCAATAAACAGCAGCTACCATCTTTATTGCTACCTGCCCGTGCTCACCTTCCACCTCATATACTCTCTTCCGTTCATAATGAACACACTGGGGTAGACCCATAGCTTCCCACTCCGAGGTCTTTTTTCACTGTTCTCCCTTTGGCTAGAATGCCAAACACATCCATCTGTCCTCCAGCGTGCACCGCCCCAACCCCCTAGCCCTTTGCCTGGCTAGTTTGTCCTTCAGGATCCGAGGCACTGTCTCCTGGGAACTCTTCCAGGAAGCCTTCCCAGACTATCCAGTTTAGATGTAATGCCTCTCTTCTGAGGTCCCACAGTTATCAAAGGCTGTCATAACATTTATTCTTTGAGGGCAGAAATCATGAGCTCCTCATCTTGGAACATCACGCTCAGTAGCGATGATGTCTTGCACTTACTTTCTGCCGTGGCAGGCAGTGCCCTCACTGTTTCGTATATATACTTTAATTCTCACAAAAATCATATAAAATAGGTATTATTGTTTTGATCTCCATTTGGTAGAAAAGGAAATGGAGTCACCTTTTGCTTGAGGTCCTCTAACTAGGAAGTGGCAGGACTAGGATTTGTACTCAGGTAGTTTGGCTAGGAAGGAGTGATCTTAGCCATGCTAAGATCGCACATGACTGCACAATGAGTGAATAAATTGATCCCAAAGGCAAGAGTCAAGTAGATAAAGTGGGCTTGGAAGCCAACGGTGGCTGCCAACGCAATATGGTGGTGCATAATAGATGCTCATGAAATACTTGGTTGTCTGAACAAGTGAGAAGAGTTTGAAATCAAAAACAATTTGAAATCTCTTGGGTAAGAGAGAAGCCAGAGGTTACCAACGGTCAAAGTGTGGGGAGCTGAGAAAAAGCCCATGTGCTTCTGTGATACGAATTGCCTACCTGTCCTGGTCTTTCAATATTTTCATTAAAGGTACAGATACGTCATAAGAGGAATCCACAAATGGGCATTACGTGTTAAAGCTGTTTGTTCTGAGGGGTCGACGAGTTAGCCCTCTGGGCCTGGCAACCTGTGGACGGGGGTACTGAGCACAGGCTGCAAGCACCATGCCAAGACTTGGGGTAAGACCAAGTGATGTTTCTCCTCCCTCCCAGGAAAGGGTGCTCATCTGGGAATTTTCGATGAAAAACTACATCTACGGTGACCTCTATAAGAACCGCGCCAACATCTCGAGCGGAGCCGAACACTCGGATGCCTCCATCACCATCAGCCAGCTTACCATGGATGACAACGGCACGTACGAGTGCTCGGTCTCCCTGATTGAAGACCTGGCGGGAACCTCTAAGTCACGCGTCAGGCTCTTGGTCCTGGGTGAGTGTCTCCGTCTCCTTCCTGGGGTGGCAGGGAGGCAGGGCAGGGAGAGGTGCTGGGAGAAGTAGTGCCTTCGTGGTAAGGGAAAGTCAGAGACAGCCCTACCTGACCAGGAGCTCAGGCTCCTCCCCTCATGCCATCTGCCTGCCAGGGGCTGCCCCTCCCTTCTGAACGGAAGACTATTCTGAGTTGCCCACCCATGGCAGGCAGTTCCCAGGACAGTGGAGTAGGCCTGTTTGGAGTGGCCCCGGGGAGTCTTCCCCATATCTCAGCTCCCTTCCTCTTCACGGCAAACTTATTAGGGAGAAGAAAAAGGGAAATCATAGATCCTAAATAAGGACTCTCACTGTGCCTTCCTTTGGCGCTGAGAGCCAGATCGTGACTTCCCCATCATAAATTCAGCTAATCAGGAGATACCCTTCCCACTAGCGTCTCTCCACCCTGGGCCCCAACCACATACCACTGAGGAGGCTCCACTGCCTTTGAAATATGTCCCCAGATGACATTCTTCCCATACAGATCACTGATTATTAGAGTTCAAAGTTTTGGAAGAATCTGAACATCATCTACTTTAGTATCTTCATTTTACAGATGAGGCCCAGAGAAAGCAGGCCCCGGACTCAGAGTCAGTTACTGGACACATATTGGCGAATGGCTCTTCTAGGTCCACTATAAGGAATGGCCTCCACCCTGGGAGGTAGCAACGCTTTAAACACAAACAATGGATCATTTTTCATTTACTTTTTCCATTTATACTCCTTAGTGGAACTTTTTTTAAACTGCAGGAACTGGCTGCCTGGCTTTTTGAAGCATCGTGTCAATCAAACAGTGTAGCCCCCCAGAGAGTAATTAACCGTCTCCTCCCATCTTACCACCAGCGTGGGAGCCAATGGGAATACTCCTCCACATGCTTCATGTCCTTTCTAAATATGCACGCGCGCACACGCACCCACACACACACTTTTTCTTTCTTCCTTTCCTTTGGGGAAAAGAAAAGATCATATTATGAAGACCACTTGGCAGTGTTTTGGGGTAACGTTCCATGCCTGTTTCTCCAGATTGATACTATAGATCTCCGTATCGGCGGCGCACATTCCGTCACGTGGATGTGCTGTGATTTATCCAAGTGTCCCACACTGATGGACATTCTCAGACTGTTTCCAATTTTGTGTGTGAACAGTACTGAGGTATATTCTTCCTCTCTGTTGTTTTTGTTAGGTAGATTCTTAAAAGCAGGGTTTCTAGGTCAAAGACGATGCCTTCATGAAACATGAAGCCATACCGGCAAACTACCTTCCTCAAAATGACGTCTCCTGCCATAGCGATTTATGAGCACGCCGGTTTTCCCCCATCCTTACCGGCACTGAATGTTATCAATCTTTTTAATTTTTGTAAATTTCGTTACTTTGTTAGGTAAAAAATTCAGGGCAGTCTAAATCAAAATGTTAATTTAGCCACTAATAAGCTTCACTACTCCCCATTTGGGCCCAACTCCCTGAAGCCTGGGGACCAGCAGTGGGGAGTGAGGGCTTGGGGTCTGTTTCCTCACCCTACCTCCTTCATCTGACTCCTCCCAACCCTGGGAGGTGATGATGTGGCTCCTCGGAGGTCAAGGTCCAGGGAGGATCAAAGGAAGAAAAGCCAAGTCCTGCTTGCCTGGTGAGGCCATGTGCATCTCCCTCTGGGCTCTGACATAACCCCACCTTAGCTCTTTTTTAGGGGGGGGTGAACGAACAGGTCCTTCCACCTGATACAGGTAGCATGTGTGCCCCTGTCCTTTTCCACCCAGTACCCGTTTCTGGCACTCACTCCTGCTCTCTGCCAATCTGCTCCGGGCTCCCTGTGGCCCAGCAAGCAGAGCCCCTTGGAGACATGAACATGGCATGGGTCAGCCCCCACTCCCACCTGGCCATTGCAGCCCACTCCAGCCCCCTTCTCTTGGCTGCAGGCAGGGGGATCACCGGAAACCCAGAGGCCTCCATAAAGCCCTTCTGTCCTCAGACTGTAGAATTAGCACTTCAAAAACATAATAGGTTTCTGTCACTCAGCGAGCCTCAGCCACAGAATGAGAGATGCCAGCTTCCAACCATAGGGAACCCTGGTCTCCATGCTGGATTCTTCTGGTGTCTCCTCACCTTGACCCGAGATGGGGGAAATACCTCTTTCCTTACCCCAGGAGCAGGAGAGCAAATACTCATGGGTCCCTTCCTAAGCATCCTCTTCAAAGAGATCTCCCTGATGAACCTCCAGGCTTCCCTTGCTTGGGTGGGAGGAGGGTCCCTGATAACCTAAGGATTTGCTCTTGGAAAGGCTGCTGGGATGTTTCTCATGCTTCTCTTTCATACTGAGGACACTCACCTCCCTGGAGGTTGCAGTGGAAATTCTGGGCACAGGAGAAGTCCCAATCTGTCTCACGCTGCTGCTTCCTAGAACACATCTGAGGTCCCTTGTCATGCGCCACCGCCTTCAGTAGTATGAAAATGAACTTCATGTTCTTGTTTACACTTAGACCTTTATTTGATCCAGAATTTATTTTTATAAATAGGATGTTAGGAGTCTAACTTTGTTTTCTCCCACATGGATAACCAATTGCATCAGCGTCATTCACTGTACCAAAGAAACCCTGATCATCCCACTGGGATGCCAGCTTTGGCACATAGTAAATTCTTAAACAGAAGGACTGCTTTCTTACTCCTTTTTTGTTCATTTTCCTTTTGATTATTCCTATGCTGATATTACATGGTTTTGATTATAGCATGTTTATACTCATGTTTATAGTTTATTTTGGGGGGTTTTTGTTTTGTTTTGTGTTGTTTTTAGTTAGAGCTATCAGTGTTTGAATAGTCAGCTTTTAATACCTGGCACTGTGTAATACCTTCTCTTGCTAAACTTTTCCCAAAAAATTTTGTCAATTTCTACACAGTTATTCTTCCACGTAAATTTTTAAAATCATTTTGCTTAGTTAAGAGTAGACTTTTTTTGTCCATGACTGAAGTTGATTAGAATTATGGTCAATTTACATATTACTTTGCAAAGGAACGACATGTTACAAAGGTTAAGTCCTCTCATCTAGGAAGATGTATTTCGGATTTAATGACCCCCAACAACAAGGGATAGCTAACAGAACTCCAGGTCTCCTGTGGACAGAAGGTATAGGACCTTTTTCCTATACCTTCCTCTTTTTCACAACCCTGCACCCAACCATGTAGCTAAATTTCCTGTTTCTCGTGTCCTCCTGCTCTGAAAACAGAGGGGATTTACCTTAAATAGAGAGAACACTACCATCTACTTGCAATGACCTTGGTCTGTGTGAAAGCTGTCACAGAGTCATGGTCCTAACAGCTCCCGTTTCCTGAGGATGAGCTATGAGCCAGGCATCTAAGAGCTTTACAGATATGGTCTCTTTTAATCTTTGCAATCCATCCGTGGAAGTGGGTATTAACACTCACGTTTAATAGACGATAACACTGAGGCTTGAGACACCTGTAGAAAGGGTCCAAGCTTCCATCAGAACAGGATGGCCCAAAGGCAAAGCCCTGTACTTTCACAGTGGGTAATTGATCCCGTTCAGGATGAATCCCAAATTCTTTCAGGTTTACTTACATCTTCTAAGTACCCTTTCTGTGAGTTGATAGCAGACATAAGCTTGCCAGTGATGTTTTAGCTGACTGCGGCAGTAACTTGTGCTCTGCCCTTCCTGGATCCATGCCAACAGAAGAAGACTGGCAGGCAGAGCCCAGTCAGCCCTGGATGAGCCGTTTGTCCTCATTTGTCCACAGAACACCTGCATCTTAGACACATCACTCGTTGATAAATGAAATTCTGACTCCTCTTCCACATGGGGGGTCTTTGCTTAGGGTCTGAGACACGGAAACCCCGCTGTTTCTGGGTTTCCATGGGGAGCTCCTCATGGTCTTAGACCTTTAGGAACACTGACAGCCCCTCTCACCTCATGGACGAGGCTGTCGCCCTCACACATTTTCATCTTCTGGCATTTTTAGTGCCGTGTTTCAGTTGTTCCCAATCTAGCTGGGGTGCCTGATGTGTTTGTCTACAGAGTACCCCTAGAGCAAGGGGCCTGCTCTCTGGAGGGCTCCTCAGGTTGACATGTGTAGCCTGTAGAAGGCTGTTGGTTGTTGAGCTGGAGCTCTGCTCTCCCCTCCTGCCACTATAGCAGCCTTAGTCCCAACACAGATAAACATGATTGTGTTTGGTGACGCTGCCTTGCCTCTTGAAAATACGAATTAGAAAAAAGAGAGAAACAACAAAAAAAAGAAACATGTTGACTTGAGCTCCTGTCTACATGCTGATTTTTGTCCATGACTGAATTTGTAGCCAAATGGGTTGGTACTTTGCTCTTTTTCGTTCCTCACCAGGTAGCGCTTTCCGCCATCTTAGCACTTAACAGTCCTCCGAGCTCCCTGCTGCTCGGGTGAGTGGATCGAGTCCCCGTCCCTGAGTGAACATTCAGCCTGTCCCAGTTAAAGTCATTATGAATAATGCTGTAACAAATTGTTTTATGTACATAGCTCTTCATTTTTATTTGACTTAGCTCCTTGGAGAGCTATTATAAGCCAAGAAAATGCACATTTTTACCAGTTTCTGTCCTGTACTTCTTCCTCCTCTCCCATTGCTGGTTGGCCCCTAGCCAAATCCCTCACTTCTCTGGACCTGATCCTTTTCTGGCTGATACTGTCTCCTTCTGGCTTTGTTATGGAACCTGGACTGGGTCCTGACGGGAGAACCAAGCAGCCCTCGGAGACCTTGGAAGATGGGAGATTTATTGAACACTGGTGGGCTCAGAGGAGACTGTTCCCAAAAGTCTGAGCCCTGAGCACAAGCAGGGAGGGTAATTTATATCCTTCTACTTCCACATACTTGGTACTTTTGGTGCACGTGGGAAACGGGGTAGGAAAAAAGAACCCAAAAGGGCTTTGAGACAGGGGCTGGAATTCCCTTGCTGGTTTGGTTGGCCATCTTATAGTTTTTCCCTTATCATTAGCCCCCTTTGATGCTCCCTTAAACACCTAGTTTAGAGAGCATCATTATCATCTGCTGTGGGCCGACAGCCCTGCAAGGCTAATATCTGGGTGGTGGCTTACCTGTAATAGTGTTTTCTATGAACTGAGCCGTCCATCCTAAGGTTGCCCAATAAGGAGTAACAATAACAAGCTTCTGGGAGAAAGTCCAATCAGAAGGGGCAGCAGCGTAAAGTCCGATGGCTGAGGTGGGGGATGTTGTGCCGATGATAGCCAGGGACCACGGAGAACCGATGTCCATCAGTCAGTGGGGTCTCGCTGAAGGTGGAGCCGGAGCGGGTCGGTAGGGTCTGGTTGGGCTTTCCGCTGGCGTGATTCGTCTGACTTGTGAGCCTCCTTTACGCTAGAGTGGTGGACCCACTGGGTGACACCTGAGACCTTGAAGGCAGTAGGGGTGGTGTGAACTGTGTCGGGCCCTATCCACTGTGGTTTGAGGGGGTCCTTTTCAAAGCTTCTTGGGAGATGAGCCTTAGAGTTTTTCACAGGGCTTGGAGGTGGGACACTTCTAAGTTTCCAGTCCGTTCAAGGTCTCCTCTGACCCTGCTTATTACGGTGGGGGGCCTACCTTAGAGCCTTTGAGGTGAATTATAGCTACGGGAATCTTTTAAATCTAGTTGACTAGAATAAATAAGATCAATGACCTCCAACAGGTAGGCTCTACAGAAGTATGACGTTCAGCTCCAGGCATGAGGGTAGCTGGGCTTAAAGTTTGACAGGTTTTAGGTATTATTTCAGGAGTATCTGTAAGCATAGCCTGGTATTTATTAAGTAAGCCTCCATCATCCATCGGTGGCCTTTGGCCTCTAAGACAAATCTGGACCTAATGTGAAGTCATTAAAGTCAGGGACTATCCCATAGTGAGCTTTGAGGCTCTTTTTACCAGGAGCACTGTTGTATGCTTAGCTAAAGCCTTTGCTTGCAATTGTATCTCAATAGAAGTGGCTTCTAGGATAAATATGACTGAGAGGGATGAAACAATTAAGAAAGACCTCTTTGGGGTAAAGCATTAATATCCTAACTACAAGGAATCACTGGCAAGTGGGGGAAAACTTATCAAGAGGTTAAAGGCATTTCCAAGTACATCATCCATTCCAATCATAAAGAAAGTGGGGTCATCCCTTATCTCCATAAGTCCGTAGTTAACCCTATGGAGTGGGGTATGCTCTGGCTTTTAGGGAATGATTTCATTATCCCAGCCACAGCCACATAGAATTTCAAGGTGATAAGTTATACAATTCTTGGGGAATCAATTCCATTTTCCAGTTGTTTAATCATGTGCCATGGAGTCCTGTTATTATCCCCACAGAATAAAAAGCAAGAAGATTGTCTAAATGAGCTATTGTGCAACTTCTCTGAAGTTTACCTCAAGTTGTCTAGCTTAAGTGAACAACAAACATTTAAAGACATCAAAATCCAGAACTCAACATCCACAAAAGTGGGTTATTTAAATGTAATTTTTCTCTCTAAAATAACCCTCATTTCCAGAAATAGCCAAATCAGGACTAATTTATTTAAAAAACAAGTCCAGTTTTAACAAAGTTGGCCTAAATATTTAGATAAGCTCAGCAAGAACACTGAGTGATCAGACAGATCATATGGATCTTTTAGAATCTGCTTTGTTGGAACTTTTTATTTTTATTTTATTTTTTAAAAGATTTTATTTATTTATTTGACAGACAGAGATCACATGTAGGCAGCGGGGTAGGGGAAGCAGGCTCCCCACTGAGCAGAGAGCCCAGTGCAGGGCTCGATCCCAGGACCCTGGGATCATGACCTGAGCCGAAGGCAGAGGCTTTAACCCACTGAGCCACCCAGGCGCTCCTGTTGGAACTTTTTATAAGGAATCTCAAGGTTGGCTTTCAGTAGCCTCTCCAGGCCAACTACTTGCCATCAGACATGCCTGCAATACCTATAGATTTGGGCAGATTCCTCTTCCTGAGGGTCCTGCACCTCCCAGGAAGTGACATTCTTCACTCACCTGGTGAAGCTGCTGGGAACTCTGTAAGGTATCAGGCCAACAGTTCCAAGGGGCATTAGGACTCCAGGTTTCATAAAGCCAACCTCCATTCCTTAAAGCTGTCTGGTCATATCTGAGTCTATGCATGTCTTTCTCAAATGGGACATTCCAGTCTAAGCCTTGGTAAAATAACCAATGTTTCCAATAGCGTCCTTTTACAAGGAGAACAGATTCCTATTGAACTTATGCAAATGACTGATTGCCACGGAAGAAAGAATACTTACTGAGACCTTCTGAGTTTCAGAAGGTTCACATAGAAAAGTTGAACGCTTTGATTTGTTTATAAATGAGTATTTTTACATTTCTGTAAGTCACAGATATCTTAAGAAAAAGTTCCCTTAGTCTGAAAGAGCAAACATGAGAGAACCAGCAATGATTAAACAAGAGTCACAACACTACAATCTTTTAGCTCCTTTAGTCCCATGTTACTGATTCATGTTCCGTTTGAATGCAGCTTTTACTTAGTTCTGAAAGTTCTTACTCATTTCAGTTCTGATCTTAAAGATATTGAAGACCTGTATTGTCCTAAAGGTCCTTTATATGAACCTCCTTGAAGATGAAACTTATTTTGCAAGACAGTAAGAACAATTATAAATGATAAAAAAAACTCAGAAATGGACACAGTTAACGATCTGATAGGAGAGTTCACTATGATACGACTGACAAGGAAACGCAGATATTCCGTGATACATACACTTCAATAGCCAGAACCAGAAGGTTCCAGACCCAACAAGCAAGCCCAATCAGTCAACAAGACTTCACTCATGATTTAAATCTTGGGGAAGTTTGTTAAAACCTTAGAATGTTTTAAAGCACTTCCCTAAATAGGATTAGGGATGTTAAAGACCCGATAAAGGCAAGACAGAGAAACTGTTTTTTCTAGGCAAGCAGAGAGAAAACAACCATTTGTATTTTCTTATCAAGAGCTGCCCAACAATTGGAGAATAGTTTTGTCTTTTGAACAGAGAGAAAGCAGACTTTCAATCTTATACCAATGTACTTTAAAATCCATTTATTCAACCTTGGTCCGCCCTGACCGCATCTAAAATTCTGTTCCAAAGTTTTCCCTCCATAAACCTTGTACAACTTTTTCTTTGCATTCAGATTTTGTCCCCACTCATTTTTTCCCAAACAACCATCTCATTTAGAACAAAATTACCTTTTTTAAACCTTCAACAAAAATGCATTCCCATTTCTTACCTTTCTTACATATCTCCTACTTTTCCACACACTGAGTTGTTTTCCTTATTTCCACCAGTCTTAGTTACAGTTGGCAGAATTTTGCACTCTCTAGAAACCTTCTTCTCCAGTAAAGACTGAGGAGTAACCAGTTGTGAACTGTTACACCAGAATTCTTTAGATGGCAAATTTGTGAATCGGTTAAGCACAAAACATGTTTACCAACAGATTTAAATATCCTTAGTTTCTTTACAGTAAGAAGTCAAAAGCACAAACCTATGTCCAGTAATTAAGGACTTACACTTTATCCTATTTGGAAAAGACCTACATGTCCAATGAATTCAATTCCATTTACCATTGAAGCAAAACTTTAAAGTTTTAGTTTATCAAAGACTTTGAAAGCTATCTGAACGATCACCCAAGGAAACTTCTAGACGATTAACCATCCGTGTAGTCATCTTTTTGCTAAAAAGTCTCAACAGACATAACACGAGGTCACCTGACCTTCAGTAAACCTTGATATTGAATGAAAGTTTCACGTTTACCGCCGAGAACTTAAAAGACACATCTATCTTAATTAAACCAACAAACTTAGTTTAAATACTGAATTATGTTCCACCTGGATGCTCCCCAGGGTCGATTTTCACCTGAGACCCGTGGGGAAATCTGGAGGGGGTGGTGTCAGGTCCAGGGGGTGCTCGTCTTGCTCCGCCAGTGAGGGGAGGAGCCACGGTGCCCGAAGCACCTGGGACGGTCTAGCAGCCACCAATGCGGGCCGCACCCAAGGTGGTGCAGAACCGGGAAAGGGGGGATGGGGAACAGAAGAGAGAAAGTGCTACCAGAGGACAGAGAAAGGTTCCCGGCTCAGGAGCTCATCGGCTCGAGCAGATGCCGTGTTTTCCGGCCGACAAGGGGAGATGGGCAGTCCGTGTTGGGCCAGAGAAGACAGGGAATTTCCTGGAAACAAAGGGAGTTTCAGCAGCTGTTTGGGAATATTCCTCCCAGTCCCTGTCCTGAAGGACGCCTGGGATCATGACCTGGGTGGACGGCAGACGCCCCCCCCCCCCCCAAACACAAGGGTGAGAGCTCCTGTGACTTTACAACCTGTCTCTGTCTGGATCAGTTTTCCCGTGGGCTGTCAGGGCTGCAGAGATCTCCCCACACACGCCACTGAGAAGCCTCGGGAGCACCGTCTTCCTGCACCTCTGCTTTACGCTCTGGGTCAGAGGACGACTGTGGTCCCCACACTTCCTGACCGGTTGTCTTTGTCCAGAGCTCATTCCCACTGCTGCCCCCCATGCCCCAGGGCAGGGCCTCCCTGATAGGCTTTGCTTCCTTACAGCCTTTGGGATCTTTTACTTGGGTCACAAATACCCTACTTTGGTCCTTCCTATTGGCACAGAATGGCACCCGTGGGGGCAGAGTCTGGGCCACCTGAAACCAAGAATCAATGTATGGGACTTGGTCAGGGTGTCCGGGGGTCTTGACCTGGACAGTGGGTAGGTCTCAGGGGCCCTCGGAGGGCCAGCCGACCCCGCAGGTGGCCCGTTCTGGTTCACAGAATGGGCCTAATCTTCCAGGAGACGTGCTCAGCCCACAGCCTCCGGAGAATCGCTTCTTAAACCTTTCGTGCATACAGTCGAAGGCCGTACGTTTTGACGAGCATGACCCACGACGAGCAGGGGTCTCTCGGCCACCCTGTGTACTCCCTCCCTGTGTCGCCGGCACAGAGACAAAGGGTGGGTGTCCCTGCAGAGCAGAGACCAGGCACAGGCCCGCCTGTCCGCCCTCCCGGAGGAGACCTATGTGCCTCTTGGCCACCGCGAGCCCATATAAACCCCAGACTGGCGCCCCAAGGGCTCGCCTTAGACCCTATGAGGTCACCCCGGAGCAGGTCAGGGCCCACTCGGACTCCGTAGACTTCTGGGGGCCCTAAGGGTGCGGCCCGTGGAGCCACGGACTCGGGCCGCCTGACCCGCCAGGTCAAACTGCACATCCGCTCGCGCTTTCACACCGAAGTTCTTACAGTTCCTGCCCCCAGGCCCTGACCTGTGCAATTCCTTTCCTTTGGGAAGTTCTTTCCTGTCCCCCCTCTCGGGGGGGGGGGTCCTGACCTGAGGGAATCCGCCCCCCCGAGTCCCTACCTGTGAGACCTCTGGGAGGTGTCTGGGAGGAGATCAGTCTCCCCTTCCGCCCTGACGGGGTCCTGACGGGGTCCTGGGGCCTCCGGCCTCGCCGGAACCCGACGTCGCGACCAGGTCCTCACCTGTCAAGTCTTCTGTGAGTCCGGGCGGGACCGGCGGAGCGGCCCCGCGGTGCCCCGCGCGCGAGCCGGAAACCAGGCAGCGCGTCTTCTCTTTACGACCCTCGTGCGTCACCGCCGCGGCGGCCGCAAACCAGTGGCCGCGATGGTGCCCGCGTGGGAGCCACGTGTTAGGAAGCTGGACTGCGTCCTGGCCCAAAACCCAAGCGGCCCTCGGAGATCTTGGAGGACCGGAGGCTCATTGAGCACGGGCGGGCTCCGAGGACACGGTCCCCCGAGGGTGTGAGCCCCGAGCGCAAGCAGGGGGGCTTCATCCCCTTCCACGGCGCGTGCGCGGGAAGCGGGCTGGGAAAGACGAGCCCAGGAGGGCGTGCGGACAGGGCTGGGTTCCGTCGCCGGTTTGCTCGGGCGCCGTCGAGTGCGGGCTTCCCCCATCACCGTCCCCGCGGGGGTCCCCCTTTCACCGGGCCGCGCGCTGGTTTGCGGGCAAGGCAGCCAGACCCCGTGGGGGGCGTGTCTCGGGCCGCTCCCTGTCCCGACAGGCGCCGGCCGACCCGGAGGAGAGACGGGTTTAGGCTGCGGTCCTGGTCCCCGTGTTTTGCTTTACAGCGGGAGAAGGGAGGAGAGAGAGAGCGGTTTGTACTGTCGGTGAAGAAACCCAGGAAAATCTGTGAGAGTTTTGTTTGCCCTGCTGCGGGGCTCTTTTTAGGGAGAAGGGCTCTCGTTAAGCGGGGACACCGCACGGTTGGAGGACTCCCAGTAAGCTCGGGGAGCGCAGAGCTTCCGACGGGGCGGAGCGCACGGAGCGGGTCGCCCCGGGGTTAGGGGGGTGGTGGGAAGGGGGAAAGCCACCTGGCGGCCGCGGCTCCTCAGCCCTGACCTAGCGCCCCGCAAGCGGCGGTCGGGACCGGCGGCTCCGCGGACTCTGGTGCCCCCTGGCGTCGGCAGCGGGAGGTGCAGGCTTCGGGGCGGCGTCGTGCCCGGCCCGGCAGTCTGGGGAGAGGCTGCCTTCAGTCGGGGACGCAGGAGGAGCCCACCCAGAACCCCGAGATCTCCGGGGGCCCCGCAGGCCTCACAGCCCCGCAAGAGGGGCTGTTTGAGCTAGAGCTGATTCGAGGTCCTAGCTGGTTTTGATGCTCGGGGGCTGGGGAGGACCCCTTCGAGAAGGATCAGGATAGTGTGTGGGGGGGGTGCCTAGGGTCTGCTGGGGCCGGGGGACGGACTGGGGGCTGGGGGTAAGGGCCCCTGGATGTGTGTATTGGGGGACGGACAGAAACCTGACACACTCCTTCTTAGGGCTGGTCTCGTGGGGGTGGTTGGTCTGGTGTTATCCCCACTGCAGCCTCCCGACGGAATGAAGGATTTGCCTTAATAACTTCCCTGGCAAAGCTTGCCCCCAGATGTGTCCGGCCTGCTTCCTCCTGCTTCTCTAGATGCTCCTTTGCCTTGGTCTGTTCTGTCCCCTTTTTGTCTTGGATCCCAGAGAAGGCTGGTCGCGGAAAGGCTTGACCACGGTCATGCGCACCAAGTCGGACGCTGCCTCGCTGTGACACCTCTCCTGGGGCCTTACACTCCAGGCGGGCTCTCTAACCGGGAGATGAGGCTGCAGCGCCCTGCTGGAGGCCCACCTGGGAAGCAGGCTGAGTGGTTTTCATGCGCGGAGAGGGCTGTCCCTGTGCCTCTGGAGAGTTCGGAAGGAAACTTGGCTCCTCAGCCCTCACCTAGAGCCGGTCTCTGGGGAAGCAGTGTTCGCCTTCCCTTGTACCCACTTGCTGGGCCTGCGGGGTGGAGGGCTGAAGGCAGCAGCCTCTTCCTGCCCAGGCTGCTCAATCCCTGGGGCCTGGGCCAGGATATAAAAAGGCAGCTTTTGAACCAAACTTGGGCGTCTCAGTTTTAGGGGCTGCCCAACTGGGGCTGGTGTGAGGGAGTGCCTGGTATTTGCTCCACGCTTGTCCCACACCTGGTGGCCCTCACGGGAGCAGCAGGAGCTGTGGGGGACGCACGCCGAAGAACCCCTTGCCGGTCTCAGAGAAAAACCAGAAGTGGCCGCTGGGTACATCCGGGGTAGCTCCCTGCAGCCACTTGGGGGGCGGGGGAGCAGGGAGCGGGGGCTGCGACACTCTGTAGATCCGTGCTGTCTGGATTCTACAGTGCACAGTGCTATAGACCAGGACAAGCAGACCATCCAAAGGTCTGAAGAAAGAGGTGGAGGGTCATTCCTGCCAAGGGGGATTCAGTAATAGCCCTCTGCACTGCGTGTTCTCCCCTCCCAGCCCCAAGGACACTATGTGAAGTCTCAAGCATACTTGACGCTTCTTCCTGCTTCAGGGCCTTTGCACACGCTGTTCCCTCTGTGTGGAGGGCCCTTACCTCTCTGACCACCACCATTTCCACTACTGGCCTTGCTTGTGCCTTCCCTGTCCCCACAGTCTTGCCTCCAGCCCAGTCATTGTCCAGTCACTTGTCTTTTGCCCCCACTGGACTCCTCGAACATAGGAACTCACTCACGATGTGATCCCAGTACCAGGCAGTTTCAGACATGCAGGAAGTGCCCAATGAGGTTTGTAGAATGAGCCATCCTACGCAGTGGTACGGGAGCGCCAAGGGACTGGACCAGCTTAAGATCCTCAGGAATTGTGGGTGATCAGATTAGGATTGTGAGTGGTTTTGTAACCTCCTTTCTGTAGGTTTCCCTTTCCTGGTCTCTGCCATCCCCCACCCCCACCCCTTTGGCCTCACTCTCCACCCAGCACACAACTCTGCAGCCACCTGGGGTCTCTCCTGTCACCCAGCTACTCCGAGCACGTACATTTTACCCACGAAGGCAGTGCTTAACACAAAGGGAACTTTCCTAAGAAGTCTGAGTGGAAGGGCTTCAAAGAGAGGAGCTTTCCCCTAACCCAGGGCCAGGCAAACATGGCCAAATCCAGCCCAGGCCTGTTTATACATGGCTTGCAAGCCAAGAATGGTTTTTACATTTATAAGGGTTATTAAAAACATAGGAGCAGTGGCAGAGACCGTAATGTGGCCCACAACATCTGATATATTACCTTTGACCCTTTATAGAAAGTCTGTTGTCCCCTTGCCTTACAGACAGGAACACGGGGGGACTACAAGGTTTACCTAAAATGGCACAGATGGGCCAACATCAGAAGGAGCTTGCATGGGCTGGTGGAGAGAGCACTGGAGATGGTGTCAGAAGACCTGGGCTCCAGTACCCCCAGCTCTTGCCTAGTCTCCTCTCTGGGCCTCAGTATCCCCACCTTTATAATGGTGCTGACTCCAATCTTGCCCTCGGATGCCCCTGATGTTGGTATGCACTACCTCTCTGTGACGGTGCCAGGCCGCTGAGGAGGTGTTTGGGGCGGATTGATCCGACAACACTACTTCTCACCAGTAGGCTCTGACTTTTCTCTGCATGAGAACAGAGCCGTATGCGTGTGTGTCTGCGGTGGGAGGTGGCTGTCACCAAGTGCCACCACCGTCCGGATTCATGCCTTCACACTGTCCTTCCCCTCTATAGTGCCACCCTCCAAACCAGACTGCGCCATCGAGGGAGAGACTGTGATTGGGAACAACATCCAGCTGACCTGCCAGTCGAAGGAAGGCTCTCCGGCCCCTCAGTACAGCTGGAAGAGCTATGATGTCCTCAACAAGGAGCGGCCAGCCCCAGCAGGTAATGGGGTCAGCGGGGAAGACGCGCCTCCACCCCAAAATGCAGGTGATTGGCTAGAGATGCCCAGGGCTAGAGCTCCTGGCCTGACCAGTCAGGTCTCCCTGAAGGGCTGCCCTTGGCCTCCCCCTTCCTCCCTGCAGCATGTCTTCTCGTGACAATCCTCATCTCATAGGTTGTTGCGGCAAATGAAAATGAGTCTCATAAAGCACTCAGTAGAAGCATGTAATAAATGTGCACCTGTTACCTTTGTTCCCCGCAGCTCAGCTCCTGTGAGTAAGCATGTCGGGTAGCCACTCTGCAAAAGCACCAGGTGGGATTTTAATGTTGACTGTGATCATGTCCTTTTTTTTTTTTTCTTTTTTAAATATTTTATTTACTTATTTGACAGAGAGAGACACAGCGAGAGAAGGAACACAAGCAGGGGGAGTGGGAGAGAGGGAAACAGGCTTCCCACTGAGCAGGGAGCCTGATGTGGGGCCTGATCCCAGAAGCCTGGGATCATGACCTGAGCCGAAGGCAGCCGCTCAACAACTGAGCCCCCCAGGTGCCCTGTGATCATGTCCTGAAGTACACATCTGAGGCCTCAAGTCCAGGGCTGTGGCTCCACTCAAGGACGGGAATTCCCATCCGCATTCCCTATCCAGCCTAGTCCATCTTGGGCTCCACAGAATCCCACCTTCCCAAACATGCCCTTTGTTTCTGACCACACCCAACTGCACGACCAGGTCAGCCATAAGGGTCCCCTGTTCTCAGGGAAGGAGACGTTAGGTCCAGCTCTGGTTGCCTGGAGACCTGCTTTGTGCTGGGCAGCTGGCATTTGACCTTCGGTCAGGAAACAAACTGAAAAAAACAAAACAAAACCCTATATAAATATCTTACTGTCATTACCGTGGTGTCCACTGGTGTGGGAACACCTCAGGCGGCATCTTGGATCCCCAGTACCCGTGGCACAGCCAGTTCCCCAGAGTTCAGAACAGACAAGTTCTGAGAGGGGCCGGTTGGCTTAACTTCCGGGGTCTCTCCGCTCAGTGTGGGTGAGGAGGAAGTGGGCAGGGACGGGTGAAGCCGTGGGTGGAAACGGGTGAGAAGTGGGGTGGGGGGCGCTAGGGAAGGGCCTCCTGGGGCCGGGTCAGTCGACAGGGTGAATGTACAGACTGGGGCTTTGGTCTAACAGGATGAACTTTGTCAGTTTGTCTTTCACTCATTTGGGAGCCAAATGAGAACTTAAAAAAAAAAAAAGAAAGAAAGAAAAAAGAAATGAAAACAAGAACAATCCTCTCACTCCAAGGTAAATTAGAAAGGATATTGTGGATCTCAATAGGTTTCCAGTTCTGTTTACAAATTTCTGCCTGTCAAATTGTTATCGAGTGTGTCTGGAATTTCTGGAAACCCCCGGCAGCTGTCCTGTGGGTCTAAGGTGCTGCTTGTCTGGCCTGTGCGTGACCCAGTGACTGCAGCAACAGTCACCAAGGTCTGCTATGGACAATGGTTGGTCGACCCTTCCTTCCAGCAAGGCGTGTATAGGGAGACCCAAGGCCGAAGGCTATATGGCGAACGCTGTCATAGTTTTATAGCCAAGGGTGTTGTAAGTCAGAGGATGCATAAGGGGATAAAAGGTTTCTCCAAGGAGGGGGCACCCAACCTGGCACTAACAAGCTGGCTAAGAGCATGGTGTGGGCTTGAATCCTGGCCCTGCCACTTGTTAGCTGTGTGACCATGGCAACAGACTTAGCCTCTGTGCCTTAGTTTCTCCATCTGTAAAATGGACATAAAACTAGTACGTGCTTCATAGAGTTCCTGAGAAGATTAAATAAAAGGCCATGTAAGGCATGGAGACCATGCTGGTAGGTAGTTAGAACTCCGTGAGGCTAGGTGTTATTAGCTGTGTGGCATGTGAGCTCCACCCTTCAGGAGGAGTGGGGTGGGCATAACAGATATCCTGGGAGTGGCGAGTATTCCGCGCCGTCCAGGGTAGGGAACATGCGCTGTGGGGAGGAGGGAGGTACTGCTGTGAGAGCAGCAGCAGTGGGGCTTCCTGAAGAACCTGTGCGTTGGGCCAGGGCAATCCTTCATCCTCCAGTGATTCAAAAGAGGAGAAACCTGAGGACACGAAAGAAGGTCGAGGGGAGACGCTAATACATACTTTGGGAGAACGTCATCCTGCTCCAAGTTAACATTTGCTCAGAGTGGCCACCTGGATGGCTGAGTTGGTTCAGGGTCTGTCTTCGGCTCACCTCGTGATCCCAGGGTCCTGGGA
Organism: Lontra canadensis; assembly: GCF_010015895.1. Lineage (NCBI taxonomy): Eukaryota > Metazoa > Chordata > Mammalia > Carnivora > Mustelidae > Lontra > Lontra canadensis. The sequence continues at coordinate 18,098,961 of NW_022631018.1, read as the reverse complement.
TCGAGCCCCAAGTCAGGCTCCCTGCTCAGTGGAGAGCTTGCTTCTCCTCTCCCACTGCCTGCTGCTTTCCCTGCTTATGCTCTCTCTCTCTCTCTCTCTCAAAAGAATAAATAAAATCTTAAAAAAAAAAAAAGTTTTGCTCAGAGTCAGAGTCCAGATCTGGGCGTGGCAGCCAGGAGTGTGGTTAACGGTGAAACAACGCAAGCCTGCGCCCGGTGTTGGGATGGAGGGGGCTTGTCCTCAGAGGCTCTGGACTCCACCTGCCTCACGGAGCCCCGGAGTAGGAGCAAACCCAGCTCTGATTTTTGAAACATTTCCGTCCATAGGGCACAGTTTGAGAGTCGGGTTCCTCTGCCCTTCTCTGTCTGAAGACAGTAGAGATTGCCTCCTTCCACTTAGTCGTCGGTGGCAGCAAGCCAGCAGGGAAAGGGACAGGGAATCTGGAATCAGTATATAAGAACTTCAGTCCCGACATCTTCACTTAGTGGCTGTAAATCACTCACAGCCTCTCTGACCCTTAGTATCCTCCTCTGAAAACCTAGGAGGACCATCATACCACCCTCCCTGAAGGCTGTAAGGAGCAAGGAGGAGACCCCCCATGTGATAGTTCTAGGCATCCTTTGTAAGCCAGCTAACTTCATGCACTGAAAGACTAGGAATTTGGATATCAAAGAAGGAAGGAGGGGTACTTCTGGGGACCAGAGCGCCGGGGACAGGAAAGTTAAGTCTTGCCAATTTGACACCCGTGCCTCTGGAAGACCAGAGCTTCTCTGTGGGGAAATCTCTCCCCAGCTGGACCAGCCCAGGGAAGCGGGAGGCGGACTGTCCTGTAGTTCCTCCTGTTGGCCACAAGGTGTCGCCACTGCAGCGAAAACATTAGGTTTAGCTGGATTTCAGCACCTGTTTTAGGTCCTTTCCGAGAGGAAAAGGGACTTTGGAGCCCCCACTCAGAATCAGAGCAGATCCGGTAGCACGAGAGATGCACTGGTTAATTCCAGACCAGCTTCTAATATCCCCTGTTTCCTTTGGGGAAGAGTCCCAAGCTGGGCTCTGATAACCAGAAAGGTCCTGGAGGCTGAAGTCCTGTCCTGATGTGTGTGCGCTGCGCCGTGTACACCTTACACATGGGCGGAATCTCACACGCTCTAAAGGAGTAGGAATCTGATGAGGGCTAAAGTCCGCATAGGTATTCCAGGGTCATAGAACATTTCCCAAAGTGTGTTCCTTCAAGATACCTCTATTTTTCTTAAAGATTTTATTTATTTGAGAGAGAGAGCAGGGGAGGGTCAGAAGAAGAGGGAGAGAGAGAATCCCAAGCAGACTCGGTGCTGAGTGTGGGGTCTGATGCAGGGCTCAATCTCACAACCTTGAGATCATGACCTGAGCCGAAATCAAGAGTCAGGTGCTCAACCAAATGAGTCACCGCGGTGCCCCAAGATGCCTCTTAAAAAATCCAATTCGTTTAGGAAATAAGACTGTCAGGGAGAAGGAGTTAAGATGGCAGAGGAGTAGGGGGACCCTAAGTTTGTCTCATCCCTCGAATACAACTAGATAGTTCTCAAATCATTCGGAACACCGGAAACATCAATCGGAGTTTCTGAGTAAACAAATACTGCGAGTCTACAAGTAGAAGAGCAACCACCGTTTGGAAGGTGGGGGGTGCAGGGGCTTGAATCCAGTGTGACGGAGCAGAGCGTAGACGGCGGGGGGGCAGGGGTGCCACTTAAGGAGGCTACCACAAAGTATGATGAGCAGTGGAGTGCAAAACCGGAACTTTGAGAAGTCTGCTACCATGGGGGACGTGCCTGGTTTAAAGGTGCAAAGTGGGGCAGAATTCTAGATGTGACACCATGATCTGAGGGTACAAACATAGTGATCCAAAGGGGCACCTGCACTGCAGTGTTTATAGCACCAATGTCCACAGTAGCCGAACTATGGAAAGAGCCCAAATGGCCAATGACAGAATGGATGGATAAAGAAGATGGGTGTGTGTATATATGTATATATACACACATACATATATATAATGGACTATTCCTCAGCCATCACAAAAATGGTATCTTGCCACTTGCAATGCTGTGGGTGGAACCGGAGGGCATCACGTTAAGCAAAGTAAGTCTAGAGAAAGACACATCACGTGACTTCACTCATATGTGGAATTTAAGAAACAAAACAAAGGAGCATTGAGGAAGGGGGGGGGGAAATAAAGACAAAATCAGAGAGGAAGACAAACCATAAAAGATGCTAATCATAGGAAATAAACTGAGAGCTGCTGGAGGGGATGGGGGTTGGGGATGGGTAACTGGTTGATGGATGTTAAGGAGGGCACAGGGCCATGAGCACCTGGTGTTCTCGAATGCTGATGAATCACTGAGCTCTACCTCTGAAACTGATAATACGCTGTTTGTTGATCAATAGAATTTAAATTAAAAAAATGATTTTTTAAAAAGATGTGATATGTATTACTCAGCCATGAAAATAAATGAAATCTTGCCATTTGCCACAAGGTGGATGGAAGCAGAGGGTATTATACTGAGCGAAATAAGTCAATTAGAGAAAGACAAATACCACATGATTTCACTCATATCTAGAATTTAAGAAACCAAACAGATGAACATAGCGGTAGGGAAAGAAAAATAAGATAAAAGCGGAGAGAAGGAGCACCTAGGTGGCTCATTCAGCTAAGTGTCTGCCTTTGGCTCAGGTCATGGTCACAGGGTCCTGGGATCGAGGCCCGCATCGTGCTCCTTGCTCAGCGGGGAGTCTGCTTCTCCCTTTCCCACTCCCCCTGCTTTTGTGTGCTCTCAAATAAATAAATAAATAAATAAATAAATAAATAAAATCTTTGGGGAAAAAAAAAGAAATAGGGAGTTACGAGATTCCTAACTATAGGAAATAAACTGAAGGTTACTGGAGGGAAGGTGGGTAGAGAGATGGGGTGACTGGGTGATGTCGTTAGGGGGGCACTTCATGAGTACTGGGTTTTAAATGCAACTGATGAATCACTAAATTCTACCTCTGAAACTAATAATACATTGTATGTTAGCTAACTTTAATTTTAAAAAAATTAAAATAAGACCATTATACTATAATCTCCATTTAGGGACACCCAGTGCTCATTAACTAATTAGAAGCTCTGAGAGTTCTGTTGTTAAAAAGTGTATTTAACCCTCTTTCACTGATTTCAAAATTTGCTTTGGTCATGGACTGCTTTTTTAGTACCATATGTTACTGTCACAGGTAAGCAATATTCCAGAAAACATTCTGAGGCATGAAATTCTAGGGTAGAAGCAGTAGCATTTTGTAGAGAAAGAGCATGGAGAAAATACAGCTGTGGGTTTCAAGGAACAATCTGAAGAAAGTACATAGGGAAAGATTGGAAGAAAATAACCCAAATCATCAGCTGGTATTTCTAGCTGGTGAAATTATGAATGCTTTTTTTATTCTTTGTTCTTTATACCGGCTTTCCCTGACCCTTCAGATGAGATTAAACTCCCTTGCTATTATAAGCTCAAGTAGCATTTCCGTTTCTAACTGATTACCTTTGACCGCCCTGGTTTCTTGTCTGTCCGCCCTCATGCCAGGACAGAGACTGTCTTCGTCTTGCTCAGGGCTATCGCGATCAAGCCCCTGAGGCTTTCTGGACTCGACCTACTGGAAGTAATAGCTTCATGTCATGTACAAATTCCTACAATGAACTTACGTTGTTTTTATGATACATAGGAAAATGGAAAATTGTCAAAATTTTCAACTGCTCCGGAGAGTTCTAGACCTAAAACAGGATTTTTGTTATGCTTTATCATTTCTTAATTTTGTGACATTTGGCAAGTACCTTAACTTCTCTAAGCCTCTGGTTACCTCTGTGACCTTGGAGATTGAGTATTATTTGTTCCACTTCCCAGACAAGATTGCTGACAAAATCACAGGACATCACATTTGAGGAAGGATAGGGAGGAGCACATCCAGACAAGGGGAACCCACACCAGATGCAATTAGGCAAGAGACTAGAGTTGGGGGCCGGGAGGGGGGGGTGGCCGCACAGTGGGGGAACTGGCAAGAGACAAAGCTAAGGTAAGTGCAGGACCAGATCTGTAACCCTGTGATACTATTAAGAAGCTTGGATTTGTTCGTGGTTTGTTTTTTTTACCTTTTTATTTTAACTGCAATTAGTTAACACACCCTGTAATATTAATTCCGCTTGTGCAGTATAGTGATTAACACTTCCATACCTCACCCTGTGCTCATCACAAGGGCCCCCCTTAACCCCCATCACCTGTTTAATCCATCCCCCACCCCCTCCCCTATGGTAACCATCAGTTTGTTCTCTAGAGTTAAGCATCTATTTTTTGATTTGTCTCTTTTTTTCCCTTTGCTCATTTGTTTTGTTTCTTAAATTCCACATATGTGGAAAACAGTATGGAGGTTCCTCAAAAAGTTAAAAATAGAACTACACTCTGATCCAGTAATCCTACTACTGGGTATTTACTCAAAGAATACAAAAGCACAGATTCAAAGGGTTACATGCATCCCTTTATAGCAGCATTATTATTTTTTTTATTAATCATTTTTTTAATTTATTTTCAGCATAACAGTATTCATTGTTTTTGTACCACACCCAGTGCTCCATGCAGTCCGTGCCCTCTCTAATACCCACCACCTGGTTCTCCCAACCTTCCACCCCCCCACCTCTTCAAACCCTTCAGATTGTTTTTCAGAGTCCATAGTCTCTCATGGTTCACCTCCCCTTCCAATTTCCCCCAACTGCCTTCTCCTAACTCCCCATGTCCTCCATGCTATTTGTTATGCTCCACAAATAAGTGAAACCATATGATAATTGACTCTCTCTGCTTGACTTATTTCACTCATTATTTTTTTTAAGATTTTTACTTATTTATTTGAGAGAGGGAGAGAAAATGAGCAGTGGGGAGGGGCAAAGGGAGAGAGAGAGAGAGAAGCAGACTCCCTGCTGAACAGGAAGCCCAATGCAGGGCTCGATCCCACAATCTGGAGATCATGACCCGAGCCGAAGGCAAAGGCTTAACCAACTGAGCCTCCCGGGCGCCCCATATAGCAGCATTATTTACATAGTCCAGATACTGAAGCAGCCCATGTGTCTATCCACAGGTGGGTGGATAGAGAAGTGTTATGTATATGCAATGTAATATTATTCAGCCATAAAAAAGAGGGAAATCTTGCCATTTGCAACCACATGGAGCCCGAGGGCATAACACTAAGTGAAATAAGGGAGTCGGAGGAAGCCTGGACTCGTTATTGAAGATTAGGAGCCACTTCTGGAATGTCTGAGCCGTGCTGTGACTGGGTCCCACCTGCCGGGTCCAGCCTCTCCCCTGGGTGAAATCCAGCTGCCTGGTGGCGGCAGGATCTCACGAGGCCATCTCTGCTGCAGACAGAGGCAGAGGTGTCTAACTCTGCACTCAAAACAGCAGTTGTGACAAAGCGTCTTTGAGGACAGGGCATCCAAAGACGTCTGAGCATGAAGCTCTCGCTTTCAAGATGGAGAAATTCATCGGATCACAGGTTTAGCGGGAAGGCTTCTCATGAGGACGCTGGACCGGTCTCGATTTCTCAAAGACTTCTTCCACGAGTCCAAGCTCAAGGACACAGTTTCCAAAGAGCAGAAAAGTGGTTATGACCATACCTTCTCGTTAGAAAGCACTTTCGGGTAATACGTACGTATTTTATGTTTCCCGAGCGCATGCGACATGTCGTGTGTCCTCAGGCGGGCCTGCACTGATCACTGCCTCGTTTCATGCTCCCTCTTGCCGCGCCTCACACGGACTCTTGTTATTTATAAATACAGAAGCTAAGGTTCAGGGAAGCTAAGTTCCTGGGCCAAGGTCACAAAATTAATCAGTGGCAGAACCAGGCTTCGAACCCGGGGGCCTGACTCAGTTCTATGCACTGCAGGGTTGTGCAACCTGCCTGCTGTTGTCCTGGGAGGCCTCGAGGCAGATACCCTCTCCACATAGACAGGTCAACGGCCGTGCTTGTGTCTCCCTGGGAATTCAGGCCACCAGGTGCCTCAGTGTTTCACCGAACTGTGGTGCCTCATCCCCCTGTTCTTCCTTCCCAGTCACAGGCCAGACCTTGTCTCTGAAGAACATCTCCACAGACATGTCGGGTTATTACATCTGCACCTCCAGCAATGAGGTGGGGACGGAGTCCTGTAACGTCACCGTGGCCATCAGACTTCGTAAGAGCGGGTTGGGGGCAGGGTGGGTCAGCCTCGGTCTGACCGAGGCCAGAAGGTCACTGGTGCGGGGTCCAGAGAGACAGCTGAGGGAGACCCGGTGGCGGTGAACTGGGGAGCCTCTGTAGGGTCACCGGCCGGCAGGGTAACCGGGGTGACCTCTGTCGGATGCTCCCCTGCCTAGAGGTCAGTCCAGTTCCCTTGGTTCTTGGGAAGCAGAGCCTCAGACTGACTTCTGGAGACCTGCTCAGCCCTGCCTGCCTTTAGGGCCACTCAGTGGGCATGAGGGAAGTGTCCAGAGTCAGCTGCCACAGAGTCTGGACCACAGCTTCTGGGGCGGGTCCCCAGCACCAGCTCAAGGACAGGCTAGAGCCAGAGCTGGCATGGCGGACAGCTGGGGACTTTTTAGGAGCCTTGGTTGCCCAGGGGGAGTTGGGACATCGATCTATTAGCCTGTGTGTCTTTGCGCCCACCTCCATCCTGGCGAGTAGTCTCTAGACCCCCGTCTCCTCCCTGCAAGGCCATGCCCTTCACGGAGTGTTACTGGGAGATGGCAGCCCTCCCTGGGCTGGGAGGGAGGCTGGGCCCGTCCAGAGGCTTCCCTCACCATGGATCCTCATCCCCAGAGGCCTGGGCTCAGGTCATAACTCGGGAGATGCAGCTGCCCTGCTCTGTCTCTTGCAGCTTCCATGAACGTGGCCTTGTACGCGGGCATTGCGGGGGGCCTGGCCGCAGCCTTCATCACGCTGGGCGTTGCCATCTACTGCTGCTGCTGCCGGGGGAAGGACGAGGCTGAGGACGCAAAGCCGTGAGTGTTTGCGGACAGCCTGTGGGCAGGAGTGGGGGCAAGTGTCACAGCTCCTCATGGCCTTTTCCATTCACACCGACAGTAGGGACAGCTGCCCCCAAGTGGTGTCGCAGCCCTGGTGCTTGGCTGCAAGGCCCATGATTGCCCAGGCTTCCTGCGGCCTCCAGGGGCCAGCATGGGGCGGAGCTCGTCCCTCCTGGTCTAGTGGAACCAGCCTGCCCCTCTAACACTCTGAGCTCATGAGCCACCTAGCTGCCACCTTCCTGTCCACTCCAAGCCAGGCCTGCAACCTGGGGTCTCTTCGCATCTGCACGGGTCGGGGCGGCAGGTCCAAGGGCTGCTTTTCCCCTAAGGAGCTCTAGGCCCAGCTCCCCCAGCCTGAGTGAGGGCAAACCCTTCCCCTCTATCCTCGCTGCTCCCAGGAATCGGATGATCTACCAGAAGCCTCCAGAGCAGGTGAGGGAGCTTCAGACAGAGCGGGAGGAGGAGGAGGACTACGGGCAGGAAGACCGCAGGAGCACGGGGCGGGGGTCCCCTGGCCACGTCGACCGGTGACTGGAGCCCGCCACAGGCTGAGGTGGGGCGAAGACTGGCGTTCATTCCTCGGCCTCCTGCCTCCCCTCTCCTGGCCACGTTTTTCTCGCCCTCCATTCCAGTCACGGACGGGATGCTTCTTTCCTGCGTCATCTGCTGGAGGGCTTGGCTAAGGGGACCCTACCGGTGACTGACCCTGCCAAGTGCCCTCACCCACAGAATGACCACTTCCTACTGCCATGCCCAGCTCACAGCCTGGCCCTCAGCCGGCACCAGGCCACAGCCTCACCTTCCTCTGTAGCTGGCAGGGCTCCCCGAGCCACAGGACCGATCCTGGGGCTCCTGGTTGGGAGCGACCCGAAATCTGCAGAGGCAGCCCCAGCTTCTGCAGAGTGGGAACGGCTCTGCTCCCCACCGCACACACAGCACGGGGGGAGCCCCGGGGCGGTGCGGGGGGACGGGTTGACATGGTACATACTTGTTGGATACATGAGTCCGGGAAGGACTCCCTACGATTTATCAAACCTAAGTGAAAACTCCTGCTTCGGGACCCACTTTGGCCTCGAGCTCCCTTTCCAGCTCATCTCCCAAAAGCCTCCGTGAGGGCCAGCTCTGCTCCCCTGCACACTTCCTCAGCGGCCCGTCACTTTCTCCCTCTGGCTCTGATGCGCTTTCCATCGCCACCTGCCCCAACAGGCCTGTCTCAAATCCCAGTGATAACCGGACCCTGATCTCCCCCACACATGGGAACAATCTTGTCACCTTGTCTCCAGCTCCTCAGCAGTTACCTGAGCGCCAGCCCATCCCTCGGCTAATGTCTGAGTTTCCCTGGGCTGCAGCCTGGGCTTCACTTCCCTCCCCCCACCCCCATCCCCCCACATCCCAGGAGTCCTCCCAGCCAGGCTCACTCCCGCTGAATCTGGGCGCCTTCCCCTTTCTGGTCTCTCTGATGTTTGTAGACTCGCAACTCTTCCTTCCCCCTGCTTGCCCGTCTTGTCGCCCACTGTCGGAGCTGTGTCCCTGCTTCGGGCTCAGGGCCCTGTGGCTAGTCTCACCCAAATGCAGTTTCCTGTTAAATAAACGTCATTCTCTTTTCTGGATGATCAGGAAACCAGTTCTGTAAATCTATCATCCACTTGTGATTAAAAAAAAATTATATATATACACACATATATCTCTTATATATTTTGTTAAATTCTTTGCTTCATTCAAGTGCTATCAGTAATAATAAATGTCAGTGGAAATTCTTATTTCTTTTTTCATGCGGGGTTTGTTCACCCCGAGGGAAAGCGCACGTCTCATGGGCTTGTGTCTACTTACCGCACGCCTCTTCTGCTTCCCAGGAGCGGCGAGGCAAGGTGACAGGGCGAGAGCAGAGTAGAAGGTCAGATCAGTGGGTTCCATTGCCGGTGGCCGCAGCAGGGTCAAGCGCTGTCTCTGGTGGCGGCCGGGACAGGACCAACCCTCCCTGGCAGCACAGGGATATTCCAGGCAAAGTGTCGGACGGGCCGCGGCAGGCCTGGTAGTCCGTCCACAGGCTCCAGGGAAGAGGTGTGGAGATGCTCTTGCCGGTGATGCCCCAGACAGGCCCCTCCTGAGAGAGGAGGAGGCGACGCTCCTGTTGCAGCCGTCGGACAGAACACGTGGCTCTCCCTCCTCAAAGCAGCATGACCCACAGCTGGTTCTCGCCTCCGACATTGTCTCTCCTGCCACACGTTCAAAGGCCTCTCTTCTTCCCTGTCCCTTCCCTGACATCTTGTGCTCCTTCCAGTCCCAACACCGGTCACGCAGTACTGTCATTCCCGTGGTCTGTCTCCACCTAGGCCTGTAAGATTGGTGAGGGCAGGAACTGAATCTCTCTCACGGCCTGGCACATGCTGACACTGGACATGTCTGTTGAATAAATACTGTTTGGTGTCAACGTTTCTTGCCCAAGGTCATCTCCTGGTCCTCTACCTACTTTGAAGTGCTTTTTGGTCCTCATGGCACAAGGATCTCCAAGCATGCCCTTGACAAAGCTGTGGAAGGGGGGGTGGCCACCTCCCCCAGTTTGGGCTGGCTTATCCCTCTGCTCTGGAAAGTCTCCAAAGGTTCACATGCCTTAGCCCCAGGCTCGTGTGAGGAAATCAGGGAAATCAGGACCCATCACATTAATTTGATAACCTTCAATCAGGATCTGTTGCATTAATTTAATGACAAATCTTTCGTGCGCACCTACTATGTGCCAGACCTTGTGCCAGCTGCACAGTCTAGAAAGGTCACCAAGTCACCGTTACTCAGGAGGAGCTGAAGTCTAATGAAGGTGACAGGAACATAGTTACAGGAGATGGAGAAGATGCCACGGGAACACAGCGGGGACCCTGAGGGAGTTCAAGAAAGCTCCAAAGAGGAGGGGATGTTTGGTCTCCATCTTGAAGGAAAACCAGTGGTTTTACAAGTGGAAAAGGTGTGGTGCTGACAGGTCCATACTCCAGTGTGGGGTTCTCCTACATGAGCCTCAGATCACGTGATCAGCTGGTAAGGCTGAATTTATTTCAATCCGGAAACAATGGGAATGAGATGACTGCGGTTTCTCTCATAGTCAGAGTTAGCGATCCCAGTCTCCTTAGGCTGTCAGGCATTCCCTTCCCAACGCGTGGTTTCCGGCTGACCGTTCAAAGAGTGCTTGAGAAGAGAGACAAAGGTCATCATTGTTTGAGGGAAGATCGTGTGCTAGACACTTGTTAGCCGTTTGAAACTGTTTTTTTGTTTTTGTTTTGTTTAATAATTTATGTGACAGAGATAGAGATCATGAGTAGGCAGAGAGAGAGGGGGAGAAGCAGGCTCTCTGCTGAGCAGAGAATCCCATGTGGAGCTCGATCCCAGGACCGGGAGATCATGACCTGAGCTGAAGGAAGAGGCTTAACCCACTGAGCCACCCAGGTGTCCCTGAAACTGTTTTTCATACAATCCTTACTTACAGTTTCAAATATCACGGCCCATGGCAAGATGAGGCATGCGTGTTATCCCCTGAGGAAGGACTCTGGCTGCCCGGAGAGGTCCCTTCCAAGTACCATGAATTTGGTAAATCAGTCCACTCTTTACGGGCTTGTTCTTCAGTTCCTTTTGTGCATGCCCCCGCAGCACTGGCTTTCAAAAGCAGAGTGACATGAACCAACCTCACAGAGCCTGATGTATAACACTAACAGTGAACACTTGGACAGCACTTGCTCTGGGCCAGCTACTGTTCCAGAGACTTTCCACAGAGCTCATAATGTTCACTCTGGAAGTTAGGTGCTATTATTATTCCCATTTTACAGTTGAGGAAGCTGAGGCCCAGTGAGTTTTAGCAAGCTGAATAAACATCGAATGTCACTTTGCTATTTGCCGCTATTAAGCCGACCAGACCTGCCCCAGGAATTCTCACCCCCCGAGGACCATGCCCTCAGTTGCTTATTGAACATGGCATCAGAACAAGGGAAGTCAGCGATCTTCAAGGATCTGTCCTCTCTACACCGGTGAGCCTCACCAGGCATCATGTCATCTGGGGCGATTGTGAAAGACTCACCAACCTTGAATGGTCAGGGCCCTGAGCACCTGCAGGGTGCTACTGGAAGCGCTGTCTTGGGGGGGCGGGGAAGGACCTCCTCGGGGACACCTGCTGTCGGCTCTTGAGTTTGCTCACGGAGATTGGGTCTCTTCTGGCTGACTTCCAGGAAGGCCTTTGCACCCTCCATCACAGACGAGGAAGCTGTGTCTCAGGAGACAGCGTCACCAGAGTTAACATAGCTGGTAGCTGGGAGGCGTCAGAGTAAGGACGAGACTCGGTTCCATCTGATTCCTAAGACCACGCTCTTCCACTTGAGCACGCCCTCCCGACCCCACATGCAGGATGACTGAGTGGGGAAAAGGCAGGGGTGGAGACTTACAGGCTAAAGTTACCTGCGAAAACACAGGCACTTCAGATAGAACACTATAAGTGCTTTTCCAAAAACCTCTGCATTCTACAAAATCACGTGCCAAAAATAAGAGGACTTACAAGAAAATCAGGAGAAGAGACAGACCACAGAAAACCGGTGGGACTTTGTAACCGGATCACTTTAAAATGACAATCCGGGTAAAAATACAGTGGTGTTAAATCTACGCCGTTTACAGCAAATATCATTGACCTTTGACCCTTAAGACCTTCTGGCTTTCATTTCTGTAGCGACTGATGTACCAACATTAAAAATGATCCAGGAAGTTCACCTAGCTATAGGGTTGCGGCGGGGGGCGGGGGGCGCAGGGAATCTTTCTTTAAAAAGTCTGGCTTTTATCCAGTGTATTGATTTTTAGCTATCTTTGTGCTTATCTTCATACTTGAGTTCTCTTGTCAGGGTGTGGATGTATCCTGCCTTTGCCGGTTGTGAGAGAGAGCCAGGATACAGTGCAAAGTGGGTTTACCATCAACTCGTGCTTTTTTAAAAAAACAATTTTTCCTTTTTATTTATTTATTTTTTAATGCAAGCTCTCTTTTCTATTCATCAGCTTAAGCCAACTTACGTCTTGGTGACAACGTCAAGTCTCAGTGGCAGACGACAGCGAAAGGTTACTTCTTGCTCACACGACCTGCTGCCTCTAGCTCAGCTTTCTCCATGCCTTCCCTGTTCCGGGATGCAAGCTGAACCTCAACGCAGCTCTTAGGACAGTGCATCTCACAGCAGAGGGAAAAGAAAAGGTGAGACTTTGAGAAGACTCATAAAGCTTCACTTGGCCAGGGGTTCTGTTCCTTCTGCTCCTACTTTGTGGCCCGGAGAAAGTCACATGTCATCAGAACAGGGGCCCACCACCCTTCTCAAGGAGAAATAGTGACTATATTGAACCATCAAACCATCTAGTACACCTTCACTGTTTCCTCCTCTGTCCTCACAGCTTCCCCACACAGTCTAACCTGAAACAAACTGGATCGATCCTTGAAATCACTTAACTTGAAGCCACTTCTTGAATGAAAGGAAGGTACTCATGCAGTATATGTAGCTTTTTTATTAAGGCCACCAGGTACGGTCCAGGTCTTGTCCTTTATTGTGGGAAAGCCTGTTCCTCACATCTGGGAAAGCCATAACCTTCCCAACACCCAAAAGAACAAGGGGAAAGAAGGGGGCCAACCCTTCCAGAACCCAGTAGGAGCCAAAGATGGGGACAGGGTTTCCAATGGGAGATGGAGTCATGGAGAGATGCCAAGATCAGAACAGCAGCACCGATGCAGGGAGTGGGCAGGGGAGGAAACACCAGTCTCCACCCTGCCCGCCTCCCTCTGGCAGAGCGCAAGGAGAAGCCAGATGGCAAGACATCAGGTCATGCCTTCTGTGGGGATCAGCCTCTTGGAGTAAAAATCGAGGAAGAAAGGGAAAGAGAAGGTCGGGGAGGGGGAGGTGCAAATGAAGAATAACCAACACATCTGTCTTCACCTATAACCAGTTATGAGTGTCCTGTTTTTACCGAGTTCTAACTCTCTTCACCCCCACTCCTCTGTTCCCCCTGCACCTTCTTAGAGGGTGAAGAGAGATGCATTCTACTTCTAAAAGAGTTAAAGCTCATTCAGAGACGAACTGAAGAGAGTCTAAGTTCCAAATAAGGAATTTTAGAAACACTCATATCCTACTTTGAGGGTGGAAAGAACAAGGTGCCTTTCAATGTCTTCCCAGTTCCAGAAAATGGGGGATTGATTCTTCAGATGGCTGGTCCTGCGACAGCGTCACCGTTGACTGGGAAAGGCTCTAGGAACGGTGCGCGTGGAGATGCCACACATACACAGGAAGGTGGTGGGATGCTATGGTCTCCCTCCACTGGATTTTTTCTCCTTCCACTATTTTTCTTGAGATAATCTCAAACCTACAAAAAATGTTTAAGTACAATATAAAGGACTTTTTTTCCTGAACCATTTGAGAATGCCAGCACAATGCTCCATTACCCTAATGAGAATTATATATGTAGAATACTTCATGTACATTTCCTTCCTATAAGGATATTTTCCTATGTGACTGCAATACAGTCATCCATATCAGGAAATCAGCATCAATACCCTTAGACCCCGTTAGCCCGTAATATCCAGTAGAGCAAGAGCATCTAGTTCAGAATTATTCCTTGCATCTAGTTACATGTCCTATCTCTGTCTGTATTGTATAAAAAGTCTCTCAATTTGGGTTTGTCTGCTATTTCTTCGTGATTAAACTCATGTGTTTTTAAGGAGAGCATCACAGAAATGAAGCTGTGTTCTTCTGGTTGATCCTATGGGGTGGCCCAGGACTTTAATTTCCCTATTACCGATCATGTGAACTTTGGTCACTGGATTAAAGTGGTACCTGCAAGTTTTCTCCATTCTAAAGTTACTCGTTTTCCTGTTGCAATAAGTAACTTCTTTTTTTGAAAGTTACTCGTTTTCCTGTTGCAATAAGTAACTTCTTTTTTTGAGAGGTTTTTAGAGACCATGTAAACATCCCATTTCTCATCAGAGTTTTAACTTACTCATCAGTTGATTAAATCTCTATGGGCTCTATTTTATTTCTATTTTATCTCCTGGATTATAATCCCATTTGTTATTACTTATTTTGATGCTCAACTAGTCCCAGATTTTGGCCTTTGGAGTCTCTTTCTAGCTGACTTCTTTGACAACAATCCTATAATTCTTTTTATTTTGTTTCTCAAATTCCATATATGAATGAAATCATATGGTATTTGTCTTTCTCTGACTGACTAACTTCACTTAGCATTGTACCCTCTAGGTCAGGTCCATGCACGTTGTTGCAAATGACAAGATTTCATTCTCTTTCGTGGTTGAATAATATTCCATTACATTTAACTGTTCATCTGTTCATGGACACTTGGACTGCCTCCAGAGTTGGCTATTGTAAACAATGCTGTGATAAACACAGGGGTACAAAAATCCCTCAGATTAGTGTTTCTGTACTTTTGGGGTTAATACTCAGTAGTGCAATTACTGGATCATAGGGTAGTTCTATTTTTTTAAAAGATTTTTTATTTACTTATTGGACAGACAGAGATCACAAATAGGCAGAGAGGCAGGCAGAGAGAGGAGGAAACAGGCTCCCTGCTGAGCAGAGAGCCCGACATGGGGCTTAATTCCAGAACCCTGGGATCATGACCTGAGCCAAAGGCAGAGGCTTTAACCCACTGAGCCACCCAGGCTCCCCAAGGGTAGTTCTATTTGTAATATTTTGAGGACCCTGCCTACCGTCTTCCACATTGGCTGCCTCAGGTTGCCTTCACACCAGCAGCGCATGAAGGTTCCTTTTCTCCACACCCTTGCCAACACTTGTTTCCTTTTTTAAAAATTAATTTTTAAAATTTTATTTATTTATTGGACAGAGAGAGAGAGAGATCACAAGTAGGCAGAGAGGCAGGCAGAGAGAGAGGAGGAATCAGGCTCCCTGCTGAGCAGAGATCCCGGTGTGGGGCTCAATCCCAGGACTCTGAAATCATGACCTGAGCTGAAGGCAGAGGCTTAACCCACTGAGCCACCCAGATGCCCCCTTTATTTAAAATTTAAATTCAATTAGCCAACTTATAGTATATCATCGTTATATGCAACTGATGAATTACTGAACTCAGCACTTGTTTCTTGAGCTTTTGATTTGAGCCATTCCAACAGGAGTGAGGTGGATTTGCATTTCCCTGATGATCAGTGATGTTGAGCATCTTTTCATGTGTCTGTTGGCCATCTGGATGTCTTCTGACCATTTTTTAATTGGATTATTTGGTTTTCAGATGTTGAGTTGTATCAGTTCTTTATATATTTTGGATACTAATCCTTTATCAGATATGTCATTTGGAAATATCTTCTCCCATTCAGTAGATTGTCTTTTAGTTTTGTTGGTTGTTTCCTTTGCTGTGCAGAAGCTTTTTATTTTGATGTAGTTCCAATAGTTTATTTTTGCTTTGGTTTCCCTTGCCTCAGGAGATACATCTAGAAAAATGTTACAGCTGATGTCAGAGAAATTACTCCCTGTGTTCTCCTCTAGGATTTTTATGGCTTCAGGTCTTACATTTAGGTCCTTAATTCCTTTTGAGTTTATTTTTGTGTGTGGTGTGAGAAAGCAGTCCAGGTGCCTTCTTTAGCATGTCCAGTGTTCCCAACAGCAGATATCGAAGAGAATTCTTCTCAGGGAGCCTCTTTATACTTCAGCCTCAGGCATCATCCCTCTTCAGCCTGTGTATCATAAGTTCATGAATGGGGATGCCTGGGTGGCACAGGTGGTGGAGTGCCTGACTTGTGGTTTCGGCTGGGGTTGTGATCTCAGGGTCATAGGATCCAGCCCATGGGGCTCCGCCCTCGGTGGGGAGTCTGCTTGGGTTTCTGTCTCCCTCTCCCCCCGCCTCTCCCCTCCCCTTACATGCTCTCTCTCAAATAAATGAATAAATCTTTTTAAAAAAATAGTCCTGAACTTTGTAAAGCATATTCAAAGACATGACCCATTTTGATCCTTGAAGCCGCACTGTCAGCCAGATAGCCATGCTACCTCAGAGGAAACTGAGGTTCCGAAGAATTGAAGTGACTTGTCAAGGATTCAGGCAGCTGGTTGGTGATAGAGCTGGGGCCCAAACTGAAGTCTAACTCTGTGTCCTGAGCTTTATTATAGAACCTTCTCCTCAGAGAGAGATCCAGAACCCTTGAACAATATGTTAGTTGCTTAAGGCTACATGCCATGAACCTTAGCCCTTCCCTTCAGGAACACTCTATATGGTTTATCAGCTCAGAGTGGCCTTCCTCCTCTCCCAGCATGTTGCTTTTCTCTTCCTGTTCCCACTTTCTCTAACTGGTTTTTATTATCTGCCTTATGATAATCTTGCAGTTCCTTTGAACCCATTCCATGACTCAGGAGAGCTGTGTCTTGGCACCTAGGGTGGAGATAGGGATAAGTCAGGCAGAAATAATGCCACCACCAAAAAGTGCCCAAGACCTCATTAATTGGAGTAATTCTCTAGACCAGATGGGGACAAACAGATGGGGGTTGCATTTGTGTTATTTTTGCTCCCTTAACTTCTCTATAATGTGGATGCAGTGGAAATAACCCAGGAAGATCTGAAAATCAGGGGCTTTGGCTATGTGACTCAGCAGTAGTAAGATCTTTGGAGTTTTTTTCCTTCATTGATAAAAGCCAATGAGACAAAAGGAGGTGCCTACAGTCATCTCTACAGCTAAAAATTTACCACTGTTTTTGACTCATTAGGAGGGATAACCTCAAATTTCCAGATATCAGAGATGGAAGCATGGAGAAAATCATGTAAACCAAGAGTATATTCTTTTAGGGAGAATCTTTCAGCCTGAATCAGAAAAATGTGATTTCCTTCTTCATTAGCTCCCTCAGGTAGGAAAGTAATCTCGTTGTTGGATTTCCAGTGCCTAGAACAGTGTTTGGATATAGCATGTGCTCAATAAATATCAGTTAATGAGTAAATGAAATTAATGTAAACACCCAAGAAACCCAAGATTATTAATCTCATAATTCAGAACCCTAATCAATATTTTAAAATATTTGTAAATACCACCCTCCAACTGCAGTTTTACCAGGACTTAAGATTCCTTTAGTATATCTTATTCTTGTTAAAATTTGAGTCTGTGTTAGCAGAAAGATAATAATTTGAAACATCAGGAAAACCCTGAAAAACCCATTATCAGTGATAGGAACAGTCAGTGCAGAGAGAGAGAGTGAAAACTACCCTTAACCATGGAAAAATATATTCAATGTCACTCACAATAAGATAAACATAAATTAAAACTACACCAAGAAATATTTCCCACCTGTAAGATCTGCAAGAATCCAACCTTTGGACCATACACACAGCTGGGGAGTCTGGTGAAAGCAGCACCCGTGTACCTTGCTGGTAGGCATGCCAAACGGCCCGACAGTTCTGATGGAGGAGAAACTGGCAATATTCAGCAACAGTATACAGATGCGTACCATGCGGCCCAGTAATTACACTGCAAATCAGTATTTTAGCAATCTAGAGTCAAGACACTATCCTGAAAACACACTAACAACAATATGACAAGATGTATGCCCAAGGTACTATTAGGGCATTATCTGTAATAATAAGACTAGCAATAGCCTGAATCAGTAGGAAAATAGTTAAATAAAAAGGGCTTCAGCTGCACGATGAAATATAGTATGGTGTAAAAAGGTATGAGGAGTATCTCTACATCCTACAGTACAGCAATCTCTAGGTTATATTGTTAAGTAGAAGAGGCAGAGTGAAGAAGAACATGTAAAGTAGGCTACCATTTATTTTAGAAAGGGGGGATTTACATATATCTGTATGTTGATATAGATACAGATGTACATATACACATGTATGTATTTGCTCATGTACTAAAAACCACTAACAGAATAGTAGTAAATTTAAAAATGGTTATATAGAGGGGTAGAGAGAGGGTCTTCTTGAAATAGCATTAAGAGGGGCACCTGGGTGGCTCAGTGGGTTAAGTCTCTGCCTTATGCTCGGGTCATGATCCCAGGGTCCTGGGATTGAGCCCCGAATTGGGCTCTCTGCTCAGTAGGGAGCCTGCTTCCCCCCTCTCTCTCTGCCTGCCTCTCTGCCTACTTATGATCTCTGTCAAATAAATAAATAAAAATCTCTAAAAAAATAAAAAAGAAATAGTATGAAAAGTTGTCTTTAGAAGCATAAGTACGTCACAAAATTATGAAACAAAATTAAATAAAAACTCCTAAAAAGAAAAAATAAAATACAAGTGATAATATCTGCATATCCAGTTAATAGTGTGATTGCACAGAGATGAACTATTTTGAGTGACATTAAAATAGTAATTTGACCATGTCTTCCCAATGGGATCAACCCTAAGGACAAAACAAAATAAAACCTTAAAAACAAAAACAAAACCTTAAACTCTTCTCAATAATTATAGTGTTGCTAGTAGATTTAGTGCTGCTATTCTGAGTTCCTTGTATTAGAAGAGTAAAGAGAAATGAAAATTGTTTTCATTTAGAACCGGATGTTTCTGGTGTGGTTGAAGGGAGATACAGATACAGGATTAGTGAGGTTAAGTAAAAGCCTGGGAACCTGCACTTTGTAATATAGTGTGAAATCATGATGTATTTGATCTTAAAAAGTACATATTCTCCAGTTGTATCTACTGAAAAGGCCCAGAGTTTCTGACTGTATTCAGGGGTCCCCAAGACCAAGCTCAGGTTGATGGGTTCTCTAAAAAAATTTACAGAACTCAGCAAAGCTGTTGTACTCACAGTTTCTTCAGAGAAAAGATTACAGAGTGAAGTCAGCGGCAGATCAAGGCACATAGGGCGGAGACCAGGAGAGACCAGAACAAGCCTGCAGTTGTCCCTTCCCTTGCGGGGGAATCATAGAGACAGTACTTAATTTTCCCAGCAGTGATGTGTAGCAACATGCACAGAGTATTGCCAACCCCAGAATCTCACTCAGGCCTCGTTAGGATTTATATTAGGGCTTCAGTCATGTAGGCAAGACCCTCGTGAGGTCAACTGACACAGTGTGGCTCCAGGACCCCTGCCTGCATAAATCATGTTGCTAGCCTAGAGCACCTGGTGTAGCCCAAGGTCCTAGATAAACACTCTTATCAGGTGGGATAGTCCAAGGGCTTGGAGGTTATCTCCCAGGAGTTGGCCACGGGCCAAACCTTTGAAATGAGCAGGGTTTAGATAACCCAGACCTGGTAAGTTAATTCTTCACTGCACAGCGACCCAGTACTAGTGCAGCACCAGGTGTACTCAGATTGTGGTTTTTAAACAGTACTTTTCACAAAAGAAATCAGGGCTCTCTGGATAAATTTCTTAGTTCAGGTCTAGAGCAGGAATAATGTACAAGGCAAGCTTAGAACTTTTCATATTGTGATACCAGAGAGTAAGGAAGGTATCAAAGACCATTGGAATTGTGTCAGTACCATTCAGAAATCTATCTTTCAATGGCCAAAGAGATGATTTGAGCAACAATAAAGATAACTACTAAAGTAGATTAAAACACATAAAAATGTGTGTATCTATTATTCATACTGGTATTAAAATAACTAAAACTCATTGGTCAACTTTGGAAGACACTAGGAGCAATGCAAATCGTTAATGTGAAAACAGATAAATGAAACATTTCTCTCTCTTTCCTAAATGATCAGTGAAACCAGATAGTTGATGTGGGGTGAATAGGGAAGGACTTCTCTTTGTGTAAGTATTTCAACTAAAAAGGGGTGGGTGGAGAATGTCACTATTTTTCAAATACTAATACACTACTGGATTTAGGCAATGATCATCACCCCTAAAAAGAGAGAGAGAGAGAGAAAATAAGAGATTGTTCCTTCTATTACAAGTACAAATACCACCAGTAAAGCAGGTCTGAGAAAAACAGAAGAACCAAAATGTGACCAAGCTTCTACCAGTTTACAGGTGACACAGGAGAAAAAGGAACACATTAAGGGACACTCAGGAATGCAGCCATGCAATCAGTAAAATCCAGACTATGAGATAATACAATATAATTATGAGAAATTAGTACTATGGAGCTGGCTTTTCAACCAAAAACTTGCAGAATATAAAGAAAGTATGTGAATAATAGAAAAAGCATATCAACAAATCAGAATATCCTAATAGATCTCTAAGAAATTAGAATATCTTCATTTGTAGCCTAACTCAAACTACAAAAGTGAAAAACAAAACAGAAACATTTATAACACAGTTGGGAAATTTTGAACACTGATTATATGATGATATTAAGAAATTAATTGATTTTTAGGTGTGATGAAATTGTGTTCTTTTTAAAGGACCCCTCATCTTTCAGAGATACATAATGGAATCTTTATAAATTAAAATGATATGATATTTGGGATTTGCTTCAGAGTAACCTGCTGGGAGGTACAGGGAATGGTGGAAATAGAGATGAAACAAAATTGGTCATACTTGAATTGATATTTGTTCAATCAGGGTGAGAGGTACATTATATATTCTACTTTTACATGTTTGAGCATTTCTATAATAAAAAACAAAACCTCTGTATCAAATAACAAGATGGCCCCATTATTTTGATTGAAAAAAGGAATAATAGGTAATCTCACTTATTCATTCATTCATTCATCCAACAAATTATTATCAACTCTTGCCAGACAACATAAAAACAGTAATGAAGAGAAGAGAAAGAAAAATTCCCTGTCTCCATGGAGCACACATTCCAATGATGGGAAAAGACTATCGTAAAAAAAAATGAGTGAGGTGAACAAAGTATGCCAGATGCTTCTAACTGCAACAGTGGCCTATTGGGACTAGAGAATGTGGGAGCTAGAGAATGTGGGGGAACAGTAATTTTGAAGAAGTTGTCCCCAAGAAGATGGCTTTTTTTCCCTTGTTTTTAAGTACTTACTTTAATTCCAGTTAACTACAGTGTTAAAATTAGTTTCAGGTGTACAATATAGAGATTCAACAATTCCGCTCATCACCTGGTGCCCATCACAAGTGTACCCCTGAATCCCTATCACCTATTTTGCCCATCCCCTACCCATCTCTCCTCTGGTAACCATCAATTTGTTCTCTATGAGTCTGCTTCTTGATTTGTCCTTTTTTCCCTTTGTTCATTTATTTCTGAAATAAATTTCACATATGAGTGAAATCATATGGTATTGTCTTTCTCTGACTTATTTTGCTTAGCATTATACACCCTAGCTCCACTCATATCATTGTAAATGGCAAGATTTCATTCTTTTTCACAGCTGATTGATATTCCATTTATGTACATACCACTTCTTTATCCATTCATTAACTGGTGGACACTTAGCTGGTTCCATTATCTTGGCTATTGTAAATAATGCTGCTATAAACATCAGGGGGCATGTATCCCTATGAATTAGTGTTTTTGTATTCTTTGGGTAAATATCCAATACCAGAAGTGCAGCTCCTGGGTCATAGGGTAGCTCTATTTTTAACTTGAGGAACCTCTATACTGTCTACCACAGAGGCTGCACCAGCTTGCATTCCCATCAGCAGAGCATGAGGGTTCCTTTTTCTGCTCATCCTCGCCAATACCTGCTGTTTCGTATTTGTTGATTTTAGCCATTCTGACAGGTGTGAAGTGATATCTCATTGTAGTTTTGATTTGCATTTCCCTGATGATGAGTGATGTTGAGCATCTTTTCAGGTGTCTGTTGGCCATCTGGATGTCTTCTCTGAGAAAATGGCTGTTCATGTCTTCTGCCCATTTTAATCAGATTATTTGTGTTTTGGGATTTTGAGTTATAACAGATATTTATGTATTTTGAATACTAACCCTTTATTGGATATGTCATTTGCAAATATCTTCTCCCATTCAGTAAGTTGCCCTGTAGTTTTGTTGGTCATTTCCTTTGCTGTGCAGAAGCTTTTTATTTTGATAAAGTCCCAATAGTTTATTTTTGCCTTTATTTCCCTTGCACCAGGAGACATATCTAGAAAGAAGTTGCTAAGGCTGATGTCAAAGAGGTTACTGCTTGTGTTCTTTGCTAAGATTTTTATGGCTTCAGGTCTCACATTTAGGTCTTTAATCCATTTTGAATTTATTTTTGTATATGATTGTTGAGGGTTTTCAACATGAATGGATGTTGTACTTCGTCAAATACCTTTTCTGTGTCTGTTGAAATGATCATATGATTCTTACCCCTTCTCTTACTGATGTGCTGTATCATGTTGATTGGTTTCTAAATATTGAACCACCCTTCAACCCAGGAATAAATCCCATTTGATCATGATAAATTTTTAAATGTATTGTTGGATTCAGTTGGCTAGTATTTTGTCAAGGACTTTTGCATCTATATTTATGTTCTGCACAAAGGATTCACAATAGGCATGTTTTGGTTTCAAAAAGAGAAGAAAACTTAATATTATTACTATTACAGAAGCCTAATAAAATCAGAGGAGGAAAGGAATCTATACAAGACGAAGGTAACAGTACGCAATAAATGAGAAAGAAGCAAAGTTACATCAAACCCGGTACTTGCGACATCGAACCTCCTCAGCCCGGGAGGCGCCATGGAAACAGCCAGGCTGGAGTCCTGACTGAGAAGCCTGGGCAGAGCGTCCTCCCCTCAGGTGAGACTTGTACCTAACCATCCCCATAAGGGCCACGTTTATAGGGCAAATAACAGGTTTTGAAATTAAACATTTCCTTCCCAACGTGCAGTTTGGAGCGGGCTGCACTTTCAGGTTATCATGTTTCTATATTTTCAAGGAGCCTGGGCCGCGCGCGTCTGCCTCCCCTCCCCGATTCCATTCCAGGGGGCCAGCCCAGCCTGCAGCGGGAGCGGATGTGAGACAAGATTTGTAGCTCTTGGTGTCCGGAACAGAGGGACCAGTTCTGACCCAGAGGCTGGGTATTATATTTTAAACAATTAGGCTCCCAAGGTTATTCACACAGCACTGGTCTCACAAACAACATTCCTTAGCCTGCCTGGGTACGTGCAGGTCTAGCCAGTCAGTTTTCAGGACAAATCATAAAAATACTTACCCATACAGAACAGATACCAGGGATATTGGTCTGTAGTTCTCTCTTTTTGGTGATGTCTTTACCTGGTTTTGATATAGGGTAATGCTGGCCTCATAGAATGAATTTGGAAGTTTTCCTTTTCTACTTTTTGGACCCATTTGAGAATAGGTATTAACTCTTCTTAAATATTTGGTAATACTCGCCTGTGAAGCCATTTGTCCTGCATTTTTGTTTGTTGGGAGGCTTTTTTAAGAAAAAAAATTTTATTACTGATATAATTTCTTTGCTGGTTATTGGTCTGTTCAAATTTTCTATTTCTTCCTGGTTCAGCTTTGGTAGTTTGTGTGTTTCTAGGAATTTATCCATTTGAGAAGACGGCATTTAAGCAAACATGTAAAGAAGGTAGGGGAAGAGCTGCAGGATGTCTATGGAACGAGCATTCCAGGCAGATGGACCGAGCGCACAGGCCCGAAGGCGGGAGCGAGCCTGGGGTGCTAATGCAACGGCAGAGAATAGCGTGGTTGCAGCAGAGCGAGCAAAGGAAGGGGTGGGAAGCAAAGTCCAAGAGGCAGCGCAAGGTCTTAGCAGACCTTGCTAAGGATAGGAAAGGACCCTCTGGCATGACTTGAGATGGAAATCACCACTAAAGGTTGATTGGTCTGTTTTTAAGTAGTTTATGGAAGTGCGTATCAATTTCTTAGGACTGCCGTACAAGCCATACAAACTGGATGGCTTAAACCAATAGAAATTTTGTTCTCTCAATGTTCGGGCACCTAGAAGTCTAAAATCAGGGTGTCCGTAGGGTTCATTCTTCCTGGAGGCTGAGCCTGAGGAACTGTAAAATCTGGAGGAAAGGAGATAATACAGCTAAGACTGAGAACAATTAGTAAGACAGGAAGGAACCAAGAGAACGTGGGGTCTCTCCTAGAAACCAAGTGAAGAGCCTGTTTCACCGGTGCCGAAGAGATGTTGCTGGTAGGTTAACTGAGAGGAGGACTGAGACTGACCATCAGCTTAGCAACTCGAAAGTCACTGGAGACCTTGATAAGAATAATTACAGCTGAATGACGGGGGCAGATGCCTTATTGAGTTCAGGAGACAATGGGAGGAGAGGAAAGGAAGAAAACACAATTCCTTAGAGACACTTTGCTCTAAGAGCGGATAATGGAGAGATATAGAAAAGTATAAGGATTACTTGTTTTTACTTATTTGAAATTTTATTTCTTTTCAGAGAGAGAGGGTGGGGGAGGGAGATAGGGAGAGAGAGAGTCCCAAGCAGGCTCCATATATGGGGATTGATCTCATAACTCTGAGAGTATGATCTGAGCCAAAACCAAGAGTCAGATGCTTAACTGGCTGACCCACCAGGCACCGCAATTGTTTTAATTTTTATTAATTAATTAATTATTATTTTTTTTAGATTTTATTTGACAGAGAGATCACAAGTAGGCAGAGAGGCAGGCAGAGAGAGTGGGGGTGGGGGGAAGCAGGCTCCCCGCTGAGCAGAGAGCCCGATGTGGGGCTCAATCCCGGGACCCTGGGATCATGACCTGAGCCGAAGGCAGAGGCTTTAACCCACTGAGCCACCCAGGTGCCCCATTGTTTTTATTTTTAATCGGAGAAATCATAACAAGTTTACAAGGTAGTGGGAATTATCAAATAGAGAAGGCAGCATGAAGTGTGCCAGAGTAAAAAAGAATCGCAGGTGCGGTGCTCTGAGTGAGAGGGATGAGCTTTAGATCCAAGGAGTGGTGTTGACCTGAAGAATAAGTGCGAGCAAGTAATCCCTTCTAACAGGCTGAGGTGGCTAGGGCACAGATATCGGACGGATGCCAGTGGCTGGGTATAGGGCCCAGCAGGAGCTTGTATAAGTTCTCTTCTGAATGCTGCTTCTTTCTCAGTAAAATATGAAGCTAGGCGAGAGGTTGGGATAGGAGATGTTGGAGTTTTGAGGAGAGAGGAGAAGGTATGAAGGAGCCATCCAGAAGAGTGGGAGAGTGAGGGACTAGGGTAACACAGTAGCATTAAGGGTGCCCTTGAGGTGATGATCATAGATTTACAGTGAGATGGGGCAGCCTGGTAACGTGTCTTTCTGCAGTTATTATCAGGTGCGCCGGTGTTGACACAGAATTGGCAGAGTTGGGTTTAGCAAGGAGTGGCCTGTACCAAAGAAAGAAAGGAAAAGATCAGCAAAGGAGATGAGAATGCCTGCAAGGGAGTGACCCTTAATTGTGGATTTTAACACAGTAAAAAGCTAAATGAAGACTGTGTGTGGTAAGAGATGGGGGAAATGGTGATTGAATCAACAGATCGCAGGTCCCACATGCAAGAGCGGAACTGTTGAACTTGGGGTGCCAGGAGATATGAGCCAAAACACTGAGGTGGTAAGTGGAGCAGAGAATTTGAAACAAATGTATTCTGGGGTTGTGTTACTAATAATTATAAGGACCAGGATAGGAGTAGGAGACTGGGTAACTGAAGTGGGATGCAGGACAAGTTCACTGAGGAGACGATGTCAAAGAACTGAGACATCAGGGTTTGGAAAGATTCTCTCCATGGAGACTGAAATCCCCAAGAACCATGGCAGAAGTAGCACTGGAGAGTGTGACAGGGATTCCAGAGCTGAAATCATTGAAGAAAGTGTGTGTACAAGCACATGTAAATATAATCACCTGTGAAAAACGCAGGGGGAGACACGAGAGAATGATGTGGAATGAGTTCCAAGATCCATCAAGTACAAAGAAAGAAGGTGCAGACAGTATGCTACCATTTCTATTATTTTTTTTTCTGAGAGAGAGATTAAAGGATATATGAATGTATATGTATCTGGTATGCTTCGATGGGTGTAAAAGATGGAGGAAGTATACCCAAGAAACTGGCAATACTGGTTGCTTCTGGAAAAAAACAATGAGTCCATGGGAGCAGTGGTGTGAGGAAGGTCATGCACACAGATGACTGCATACCCTTTCTATCTTTTGTATTGTACAGAAAGTACCTATTCCAGATAACTGTAGCGATATTAAAAAAAAAATGCCTTTTTGTCCTCAAGTTGGGGAGAAAAAAATATACGTACACTGCTTTACTACAAGATGAAAAATGTTAGGTGTCCTGATGAAATTGTCCAGAGATTAAATTATGTTCTGTCGGCTAAAAAGAGCTGGTAGAAATTTAACAGGAGTATGCTTGTATTTTATTTACATATACCCAAACGGAACTGGAATGACTATGCCTATTTCAATGTTTAGGTCATGTTCAGCAGCACTTTGGCCCCCAATGAGTTTTCTTCTGGTTAAAAGCAGGTGCCTGAAAATTCGAAGAATTGCCCCAAGAGCATGGAGTGCATGTGGTACAAGCTAAGGGCCTGATGTTACTAAAGGCCTTTTAAGTGCTCATCACCCTCCTTTGTGACCTGTTCCGGCAGTAAAATAATTTTGCTGAACACCATTGTGTGTCAGTGCGAGACAGAAGATGTTCGTTATTTTTAGCAAATTCTAGTAAAAATGGTAGATGGTTTTTGGACTCTGCTGGCAGATTTGCTTCTGAGCTCCTGGGAAGCCAAATCTATTCAAATTGCCATCCTTGCCTATCATCTCAAATGGAGAAATGGACTTTCTAGGTTCCTCAGACTGAGATGAGGAGGGTGAATAAATTCCCAGGGTG
The DNA here is from genome assembly GCF_010015895.1 of Lontra canadensis. Taxonomy (NCBI): domain Eukaryota; kingdom Metazoa; phylum Chordata; class Mammalia; order Carnivora; family Mustelidae; genus Lontra; species Lontra canadensis. The sequence continues at coordinate 18,072,286 of NW_022631018.1, read as the reverse complement.
GCACCCAACTGGGGCTGATAGAAAGTTTGGGGTTTGTTTTACTTCTTAAAGCCAAGGAAAGACACAAAGTCTCAGCTCAGCAGCTGACACAGACACCTCATTCACTGATGTATCACATAGAGCACTTCCTATGTTCTTTTCCTTTTTTTTTTTTTTTAAATGATTTTATTTATTTGAGAGAGAGTGTGTGCACAAGCAGGGGGAGAGGCAAGCGGAGAGAGATGGGGAGAAGCAGACTCCCAGCCAGGCAGACACCCTGGGATCACAATGAGCCAAACGCAGACACTTAACCACCCCAGCCACCCAGGCGCCCCCATGCCTTTATCTCCTAAAGTAGAAGTTTCATGGGCGCCTGGGTGGCTCAGTCGTTAAGCAGCTGCCTTTGGCTCAGGTCATGATCCCAGGGTCCTGGCATTGAGCCCTGCATGGGGCTCCCTGCTTGGCAGGAAGCCTGCTTCTCCCTCTCCCACTCCCTCTGCTTGTGTTCTGTCTCTTGCTGTGTCTCTCTGTCAAAAAAATAAAATCTTTAAAAAAATAAATAAGGTAGAAGTTTGACGTGACTCATTAACTTTAGCCCTTTCCATATCAACTAGCAGAAACTGTCTTAAAGATTAAAACATTGTAACTTGAGACAAAGAACCTCTATCTCACTATTGCCTGAGTCACCAAAGAGTACAAAAATTTGCTTTGTGCTGTCCCTTGAAGTGTAATATTTGACACATGTATTTCTCTGCTTTCTCACTTTCATTCCCCAGCGGCAACCACTGTCCTGACTCCAGGCTTATAATTTCCACCCTGTGGATTGTCTTTTCACAATCTCTGTAGTTTGTTCTTGCTTTAATGAACACAGGTTCTTCAATACGTAGTCACTTGTATCAGTATTTTTTTTATAGTGAACTCTTTCTGTTCAAAAAATCCTCAAGACCTCAAAGTCAGATGTAATTTGTCTTCCAAAACTTGAAATTTCTCTTCATATTTAAATCTTTAGACCAAATGGAATTACATTTTTTAATAAAGTAGGGAAGGGGTCTAATTTCAGTTGTTTTCCCTTTATGCATTTATCAATTTTTTTCTAAATAAACAATCAGCTAAGTGGACAATTTTCTAAGTAGTCCCATTGGTCTGAAATGTCACTCCTGTCATACATTGGTTCCACAAATGCATGGGTTTTTAAATTCCGTTCCATTTGTTAATTTGTCCATCCTTATTGCAGTATCTCATAATCTTAATTATCATTATAATAAGCTCTATAATAAATTGAAGATCTGGCAGAGCAAGTCCCATCTTCCTGGGCATATCATTCTTCTACAGGAGTGTCCCTAGCTTCTTCCTCTATTCTTCCCAGAACTGACCTACTAAGTCCCACAAAAAGAACATTGGGATTTTTTAAGATTTTATTTATTTGACAGACAGAGATCCCAAGTAAGCAGACAGGTAGGCAGAGGGAGAGAGGAGGAAGCAGGTTCCCCGCCGAGCAGAGAGCCCAATGTGGGGCTCGATCCCAGGACCCTGGGATCACGACCTGAGCCGAAGGCAGAGGCTTTAACCCACTGAGCCACCCAGGCGCCCCAAGAATGTTGGGATTTTAACTGAGATTGCATTTCATCTATAGATGAGTTCAGGGAGAACTGAAATCCTTATATTTTTTTTATAGCTAGAAAACTGATCTATACAGAGAAAACCTATCTCTAGAAAGACTCAATATTAAAGAACTCTCTGTATAAGACTTTGTTTTCCACTAAAGCTGTAAAATTTTCTACATATGGGCTTTATACATCTTTTTTTAGTCAGATTTATTCCTTAGGTACCTCACAGTTTAATTTTTTTGGGTTTTTTTTTGTTATAAATACTGTCTTTTCTTCTTAAAAATATTTTTCCAAACTATTTGTTGCTGATGTATAGAAATGTATTTGACTTTTTATATTGATCTTATAGCCAGCCAAACTTACTATTTCTGCCTACTATCTGTAGGTCTTTAGAGATTTTCCGTAGACAACTGTACCTGTGAATAAGGACAATTTATTCCTTTCCAAATCTTTTATTTTCCTTCTTATATTGTATGTGATAGAAACTCCAGTACAATGTTGAATAGAAGCAAAACAGAGGACATTTTGTCTTATTCCTGGTTTTAAAGGAGATGCTTTTAAAGTTTCTCCATTAACAATATTTGCTGGAGAATTTTTGTAGGTGCTTTTCATCAGGCTAAGAAGTCCCAGTCCTATTTCTAATTTGCTTGGAATTTTTATCATGAATAGGTGTTGAATTTAGTCAAATGTTTTTTCTTCATCCATTCTAATAATAACTTGGTTTTCTCCCTTTGATATATTAATGTAATAATTGACATTTATAGATTTTCTAATGTTAAATCACTTTTGCTCTCCTGAATAAACCCAGATTGAATACAGACTACTTTTTAAAATATTGACAGATCTGTTTCTTGAAATTTAAAACTCCCAGTTAAACCATGTGGCCCTGACATTTTATTCTTTTTTTAATTTAAAAAAAAATTAATGTTTTTATTTTAAACCCAATTAACATATAGGTATTATTAGTTTCAGAGATTGAGTTTAGTGATTCATCTGTTGCATATAATATCCAGTGCTCATTACATCAAGTACCCTCCTTAACGGCAATCACCGAGTTACCACATTCTCCCACCCACTACCCCCCCTCCAGCAACCATCAGTTTGTTTCCTGTGGTTAAGTGTCTTTTCTGGTTTTGTCTTCCTCTCTGATTTCTTCTTATTTTTCCCTCTCTTCCCCTATGATCATGTTTTGTTTCTTAAATTCCACAGATGAGTAAATCATATGATATTTGTCTTTCTTGGACTGGCTTATTTTGCTCAGCATAATACCCTCTACTTCCACCCATGTCACAACAATGGTAGGATTTCATTTTTTTGATGGCTAAGTAATATCCCATTGTGTATATATACCACATCTTCTTTATCCATTCACTTGTCAATGGACATCTGGGCTCATTTCATAATTTGGCTATTATGGACATTGCTGTTATAAACATTGAGGTATAGTTTCCCCTTGTGATCACTATGTTTGCATCCTTTGGTTAAATATCTAGTAGTATAATTGCTGGGTCATAGGGTAGCTGTATTTTCCACTTCCTGAGGAACCTCCATACTGTTTTCCAGAGTTGTATTCCCACCAGCTTGCATTCCCACCAACAGTGTAGGAGAGTTCCCCTTTCTTTGCATTCTAGTCAACATCTGTCATTTCCTGACTTGTTAATTTTAGCCATTCTGACTGGTGTGAGGTGGTATCTCGTTGTGATTTTGATTTATATTTCTCTGATGCTAAGTGATGCTGAGCATTTTTTCATGTGCCTGTTGGCCATTTGGATGTCTTCTTGGAGAAATGTTTGTCCATGTCTTCTGTCCCGTTCTTGACTGGAGTTTTTTTCTTTGGGTGTTGAGTTTGATGAGTTCTTTATAGATTTTGGACACTAACCCTTTACCAGATAATACATTTGCAAATGTCTTCTCCCATTCTGTAGGTTGCCTTTTAGTTTTGTCAACTGTTTCCTTTGCTGTGCAAAAGCTTTTTATCTTGATGAAGTCCCAGTAGTTCACTTATGCTTTTGTTTCCTTTGCCCCATCTAGCAAGAATTTGCAGTGGCCGAGGTGAAGGAGGTTGTTGCCTACGTTCTCATTTAGGATTTTGATGGATTCGTCTCTTATATTTAGGTCTTTCATCCATTTTGAATTTGTGTGTGTGGTGTAAGGAAATGGTCCAGTTTCATTCTTCTGCATGTGGCTGTCCAGTTTCCCCAACACCATTTGTTGAAGAGACAGTCTTTTTTTCATTGGATATTCTTCCCTGCTTCATCAAAGATTAGTTGACTACAGAGTTGAGGGTCCATTTCTGGGTTCTCTCTTCTGTTCCATTGATCTATGTGTCTGTTTTCATCCCATTACCATCTGTCTTGATGGTTACAGCTCTGTAATACAGCTTGAAGTCCGGAATTGTGATGCCTCTAGATTTGGTTTTCTGTTTCAACATTCCTTGGGCTATTCAGGGTCTTTTCTTGTTCCATACAAATTTTAGGATTATTTGTTCCAGTTCTGTGAAAATTGTTATGGTATTTAAAAAAATATTTTATTTGTTTATTTGAGAGAGAGAGAGAGAGAGAGATCACAAGTAGGTAGAGAGGCAGGCGGGGGTGGGGGGGAAGCAGGCTCCCTGCTGAGCCCGATGCGGGGCTCGATCCCAGGACCCTGAGATCACGATCTGAGCCGAAGGCAGAGGCTTAACCCACTGAGCCACCCAGGCACCCCTGTTGATGGTATTTTGATAGGGATTGCGTTGAATGTGTAGAGTGCTTTGCGTAGCATAGACATTTTAAGAAGTTTGTTCTTCCAATCCATGAGCATGGAATGTTTTTTTGTTTCTTTGTGTCTTCAATTTCTTTCACAAATCTTTTATATTTTATAAAAGACTTTTTTAAACCTCTTTTGTTAGGTTTATTCCTAGGTATCTCATGGCTTTTGGTACAAAGGTAAATGGGATTGATTCCTTGATTTCTATTTTTGCTGCTTCATTGTTAGTGTAAAGAAATGCAACTGACTTCTGTACATTGATTTTATAGCCTGTGACTTTGCTGAATTCCTGTGTCCATTCTAGAAATATTTGGGTGGAATCTTTTGCATTTTCTATACATAGTATCATGTCATCTGTGAAGAGTGAAGTTTGACTACTTCTTTGCCAAATTGGATGCCTTTTCTTTTCATTGTTTGATTACTGAAGCTAGGACTTCAGCACTATACTATATACATAGTACTATGAACAGCAGTGGTGAGAGTGGACATGCCTGTCATGTTTCTGACCCTGGGGGAAGAGCTCTTAGTTTTTCTCCCATTGAGGATAATGTTAACTATGGGTTTTTCACTTATGGCTTTTATGATATTGAGGTATGTTCCCTCTATCCTTACATTGTAGAGGTATTTAACCAAGAAAGGATGTATTTTGTCAAATGCTTTTTCTGCATCTATTGAGAGGATCATATGGTTTTTATCCTGTCTTTATTTATGTGATGTATCACATTGATTGATTTGTGATTGTTGAACCACCCCTCCAGGCCAGGAATACATCCCACTTAGTCATGGTGACTAATCCTTTTAATGTACTATTGGATCCAATTAGCTAGTATCTTGGTGAGAAGTTTTGCATCCAGATTCATCAGGGATCTTGGTCTCTAATTCTCCTTTTTTGGTGGGGTCTTTGTCTGGTTTTGGGATCAAGGTAATGCTGGTCTCATAGAAAGAGTTTGGAAGTTTTCTTTCCCTATTTTTTGGAACAGTTTAAGAATAGCTATCTCTATTCTTTAAATTTTTGATAGAATTCTCCTGGGAGGCCATCTGGTCCTGGGGGCCTTGCTTTTTGGGAGACTTCTGATTACTGATTGAATCTCTTTAATGGTTATGGCTCTGTTAAGTTTTCTATTTCTTCCTGCTTCAGTTTTGGTAGTTTATATGTTTTTAGGAATGTATCCATTTCTTCAAGATTGCCTAATTTGTTGGTCTATAGTTGCTCATAATATCCTTTATAACTGTTTGTGCTTCTTTGGTGTCCTTTGTGATCTCACCTCTTTCATTTATGATTTTATTTATTTGGGTCCCTTCCCTTTTCTTTTTGATAAGTCTGGCTAGGGGTTTATTGATCTCATTCTTTCAAAAACCAGTTCCTAGTTTTGTTGATCTGTGCTACAGTTCTTTTGAATTCTATTTCATTGATTTCTTCTCTAATTTTATTATTTCTCTTCTCCTACTAAATGTGGGCTTTATTTGGTGTTCTTTTTCCAGCTCCTTTAGGTGTAAGGTTAGGTTGTATATTTGAGACTTTTCTAATTTTTTGAGAAAGGCTTGTATTGGTAAGTACTTCCCTCTTAGGACCACCTTTGCTGTATCCCCAAGGTTTTGAACAGTTATGTTTTCATTTTCATTTGTTTCCATGATTTTTAAAAATTCTTAATTTCCTTGTTGACCCATTCATTCTTTAGTAGGATGCTCTTTAATCTCCATGTATTTGTGTTCCTTCCAAATTTTCACCTATGACTGAGTTCAAGTTTTAAAGTATTACGGTCTGAAAATTACAGGGAAGAATCCCAGTCTTCTGGTACTGGTTGAGACCTGAATTGAGACCCAGTATGTGATCTATTCTGGAGAACATTCCATGTGCATTCAAGAATAATGTGTATTCTGTTGCTTTAGGATGGAATGCTCTGTATATATCTGTGAAGTCCCATCTGGTCCAGCACGTCATTCAAAGCCCTTGTTTCCTTGTTGATTTTCTGCTTAGATGATCTGTCCATTGTTGTGAGTGGGGTGTTGGAAGTCCCCTGCTATTATTATATTTTCATCAATGTGTTTCTTTCATTTTGTTATTAATCGGTTTATATAATTGGCTGCTCCCATGTTAACATAAATATTTGTAATTGTAAGATCTTCTTGTTGGATAGACTCTTTATAATATAGTGCCTTTCTTCATGCCTGACAATCTTTGGTCTAAAATCTAATTTGTTTGATATGAGGATTGCTACCCCAGCTGGGTTTGTTTGTTTTTTTTTAATGTCCACTAGCCTGATAAATTGCTCTCCACCCCTTCACTCTCAATCTGGGGTGTCTTTAGGTTCAAAATGAGTCTCTTAGACAACATATGAATGGTCTTGTTTTTTTTTTTTTTTAATCCAATCTGATACACTGTGTCTTTTGATTGGAACATTTAGCCCATTTACATTCAGAGTAACTATTGACAGATATGAATTTAGTGCCATTGTATTCCCTGTAAAGTCCCCATTTCTGTAGATTGACTCTGTTTCTTTCTGGTCAATGTTACTTTGAGACTCTCTCTTCACTTAAAGGGTCCTTTAAATACTCCTTTTGCAGGGCTGGTTTAATGATCACAAATTCTTTTAGTTTCTGTTTGTCCTGGAAGCCCTTTATCTCTCTTTCCATTCTGAATGACAGCCTTGCTGGATTAAGTATTCTTGGTTGCATGTTTTTCTTAGTTAGTATCCTGAATATATTATGCCAGTCCTTTCTGGCCAACCAGGTCTTTGTGGATAGGTATGCTGCCAGTCTAATGTTTCTACCACTGTAGGTTAAGGAGCTCTTGCCTTGAGCTGCTTTCAGGATTTTCTCTTTATAAGGATTCTCTCTTTATCTCTATCTGAAATTTGCAAGCTTCACTATTATATATTGGTGTGTTGATCTATTTTTATTGATTTTGAGGGGTGTTTTCTCTACCCTTTGACTTGAATGCTTGCTTCCTTCCCCAGGTTAGGGAAATTCTTAGTTATGATTTGCTTAAATATATCTTATCTCATCCAAGTACTAACCAGGCCCAACCCTGCTTATTAAATATATCTTCTGTCTCTCTCTTTCTTCTTCCTCTGGGACTTCAATAATTCTAATATTGTTTCACTTTACGGCATCACTGATTTCTTGAAGCTTCCCCTCAAGGTCCATTAGTTGTTTTTCTCTCTTTTCCTTATCTTCTTTCCTTTCCATTATCTTGTCTTCCATGTCACTGACTCGGTCTTCTTCCTCATTTACCCTAGCTGTTAGAGCATCCATTTTTTTTTTTTCTACTATATCTCAGTTAAAGCATTTTTAATTTCAGGCTGATTAGATTTTATTTCTGCACTAAGATATTCTATAGTGTCTTTTATGCCTTTATCAAGCCCAGCTATTAACTTCATAAGCATTACCCGAACTCCAGCTCTGAAATTTTACTTACATCCATATCAATTAGATCAATGGTAGAGAGTATTACCTCTGGTTCTTTCTTTGTTGCGAATTCCTCTTTCTAGTCATTTTGCCCAGAGAAGAATGGATGAATGAGAGAATAAAATAAAAAAAATCTACCACAACCCAAGCAAAATACATACTAGACAAATCCGAAGAGGTCAGAAACAAAAAAAGAAAAAAAGCGGGGAGAGAGAATATAATCTCCCAGGTGGACAAAACAGGGTGATCCACTTTGTCCTGGGTGTATTTTGGTCTGTTAGAAGAGAGTAAAGCTATATACACACACACACACACACACACACACACACACACACACAACAATAGAATTGAATACAGTTAAAGGAAGTCCAAAATGAAGGATGTATCTATAAAATGTAAATGTAAAAATGAAAGTTAAAAATTTAAAAACAAAGAGTTGATAAAATAAGAAGCCAGTTGAAAAGGGAAAAAAAAGGAAAATTTTAAACTGAAAGATAAAAGAATCATGAGAAAAAAACCCTCAAATTCTATATACTGTTTTCCCCTAGCACTGGAGTTTTGCAGTTTTATGAGCTCTGTAAACTTGCTATTCGCCTGATGTTCCAGGTGACCTTCTGGGGGAGGGGCCTGCTATACTGATTCTCAAGTGTATTTGCCTGGGCATAGTTGAACCACACCTTACCAGGGGGCTACACTCAGTGTAAGCTGCTTTGGTTTCCTCTATGTGGTTTTCGTTCATTCCCTAAAGGCTTTCTGCATTGCTTTAGAAGATGGAAATAAAAATGGCCATGATCTGTTCTCCAGCCCTGGAGCTGAAAGATCATGGCCCCCCTCTCTTCAGTAAACATCAGGGAAAAGCAGTCTTCACTTTTGTGTGCACCAAACTCTGCAAACTCCTGTGGTGCACACCCACACCTATCCTCTGAGGAGAGGGATGAGGGTCACTGTGGTCTGCCACTTGCAGGGCCCCTGGACTGAGAGCAGTCACCACCCCTCCTGGATTTAAGATGCAGGGCCCCCTCATGGAGAACAGTTGCCCATTGTGCTGCTGTTTGTGGTTTTGTGGCAAACTGGGCTGACAGCCCATTCCCTGGCTCACTGACCATAGTCAGTTTCCCCACTCTGATGCTTGAGATCTCTGGTGGTTTAGGCACCTCTGTTCTTTCTCTGACTTGGGTAGATCCTGAGATCACACTGTCCCATCTAGGATTCTGTCCTACTTTACCACCTGAGCACTTTCCAAGCAGGGACATCTCTCACTAGAATAGACTTCTAAAAGTACTGATTTTGTGTTCCAGGGCTATATCACTTTCTGGTAGCTGGCTTAAGAAGGCTCCCTCCCCCTACTATTTATCTTCCAATATATCTCCTCTGATTCAATTCTCCACACCTCCTATCTTGCAAAAAGTGGTCGCTTTTCTATTTGTAGAATTCCAGCAATTCTTTTCCTATATCTTAGGTTGAGTTCATAGGTGTTCAGAGTGATTTGATAGTTATCTAGCTAAATTCAAAGTACCCAATGAAACGAGGTTCCCTAATCTTCCACCATCTTGCCTCCTACCCTAGAACTATATTGTTAATCGAATAGTGGAAAAAGAAAAGGACTCGGTTACTTGAAATTTGAAACTTATTTTGCAGTTTTGTCCTTTACCATTTTTTTGAAAAAAAGTCCATATGTTTTTAAAATGAATGCAGTCAACAGACTACTAATTTGAGTTTGTTAATTATATTTCTAAAGACTATATTTACTAATTTCTAGTATGCTTATGAATAAAAGTCTTGTATTTAAGTCTTTCATTGTGATGTCTATTTCTCCTTATGCTCTACTGCTTTCTACTTTGCAGTTGTTAAAACTATTATATTAGTTGCATGTAAGAAAAAAATCATTGAACAAAGAAATACTAAAAAAAAGTCTAATGGAATGATTTTTAACCTAAACATTCTTTTGTTTGATGTTAATAGAAGAGATTTCAAGCAAGTTTTTGTCTGGTACATATATATTTTTTATCCTTTTATTTTTCATTTTTTTCCTGTCAAACTTGCTGCCAGTATATTTATAAACAGTATATAACTGCGTTTTTAAAAATCCAATCTGCAAACTTTTGACTGGCTAGTCCATTTACATTTATTATAGTTATTAACATACGGCACTGAATTGTATTGTTTTACATTGTAATTTCTATTCTTGTTTCTCAACTCTATTCTCTTTCTTTCTTTTAGAGGGAAATTTATAGCATTCAATGCATATATTGGAAAAAGAAAGAAAGAACCAAAGTCAATAATCTAAACTTCCACTTTAGGTAACTAGAAAAAGAAGGGTTAAATCCAAAGTAAACAGAAGAAAACAAAAGTAGAGCAGAAATCAATGAAACTAGGAACAGTAAAGAAAATCAGCAAACCACAAGCTAGTTCTTCGAAAACATCAATAAAATTTATAAGGCTCTAGTCAGATCAAAATAAAAAGAAGACACAATCATTTCTATCAGAAATGAAAGAGGAGACATTGCTGCAGGTCCCACTAAAAGGATAATAAACATTAAAAGAATAATAAATGAATTTATGAACAACCGTACACAAATTTGATAACTTAGATGAAATGGACTAATTCCTTGAAAGACACAATCGCCAAAACTCACACCAGAAGAAACAGACAATCTGAATTAGCCTGTATCTATTAAAAGAAATTGAAACATAATAACCTTCCAAAAGAGAAAGCACCAGGCAGATTTATTTACTAGAGAATGCTAACAAATGCTTAAGAAACTGTACTGATTCTCTACAATTTCCAGAAAACAGAGTCAGAGGGAATGCTTCTTAATTCAGTCTTTGCAGCCAGGATTAGCCTAATACCAAAACCAGCTACAGACGTTACAGGAAAACTACAAAGCAGTATCTCTCACATACATAGATGTAAAAATACTAGCAAATAAAATATTAGCAAATAAAATCTAATATTGTCTAGAAAGAATTATGCATCAGAACCAAGTGGGATTCATCTCAGGTTTGCAAGGCTGGTTCAACATGTGAAAATAAATTAATGTCATCTATCACACAACAGGTTAATGAAGAAAAATCGCTTGATCATATCAAGAGATACAGAAAACCAAGTGAGTAAACTGGGGGTAAAAAGAGAGAGAAATCTAGAACGGACTCTTAATGACAGAGAACAAGCTGATAGTTACCAGAGAGGTGGTTGGTGGAGGGATGGGTAAAATAGGTGAAGAGGATTATAAGTACACTTACCTTGATGGGCACTAACATACAGCAGTGTTGAATCACTACATTGTACACCTGAAACTAAAATAACACTGTTAACTATACTGAATTAAAATTTTAAACAATTTTTAAAAAGAGTATCTACCAAAAACTTTCAGCTAACGTCATACTTACTGGTGAGAAATTCAAACGTTTCTTACAAAGATTAGAAAAAAGCAAGATGTCTCCTCTTACCACTGCTTTTCAAAATTGTACCAGGAGTCCTTGCTGATACAGTAATATATGAAAAGGAAATAAAATGTACACAGACTGGGATGGAAGAAATAAAATGGTCTCTGCTCGCAGATGATATGATCATCTATGTAGAAAAGCCAAAGATTAAAAAGCTCCTGGAACTAATAAGCAATTATAGAATATACATATTAATTTATTAATTAAAGATTAATATTAAAAAGTCAATACTTTCCTCTATACCAGCAACAAACAAGTGAAATTCAAAATAAAAACATTATCAGCAGAGCACAGAGAATTTTTAAGATACTAGATCTTTTATTTTTACATTTCTATATTTTTAAAATACTATATCTTTCTATAATGATGGATATATGTCGTCATGCATTTATCCAAACCTACAGAACACACAACACCAGGAGTGAAATCTCGGATAAATATGGACTTCGGGTGAATACAGTGTCTTAATTGTAACAAGTGTACTGTAGGGGATGTTCATAATGGGGAAAGCTATGCATGTGTGGGGGCGGGGGACATATAGATCTCTGTAGCTTCCTTTAAACTTTGCTGTGAATCTAAAACTCCTCTAACAAAATACATTCTTTAAATACTTTATAAAAATTATTTCCATTAGCAACCCCTAAACATGAAATACTTAGTTATGTCTAACGAAATATGTACTAGATCTATATGAATAAAACTATAATGAAAGACAACAAAGAGGAATTAAATTAATGGAGAGATATCCCATATTCTTAGACAGGAAGACTCAATATTGTGAAGATGTCAGTTCTTCCCAAATTGATCTACAGATTTGATACAATTCCAATCAAAATCCCAGCAAGTTATTTTGTGAATATTAACACGCCAGTTTTAAAGTATACACATGGGAAGCTGAAAGATCCAGATCAACCAACTCAACATTGAAGAACACTGTCAAGGGACTACTTCGAGCTTTCTGCAAAGCAGCAGTAACCCAGCCAGCATACTACTGAAACAGACACAGATCATTGGAACAGGACAGACCCACCTAGATATGGTTAATTGACTTTTGACAAAAAAGCAAAGGTTAACACGGTACATAAAAGATGGTCTTTTCGGGGCACCTGGGTGGCTCAGTGGGTTAAGCCTCTGCCTTCGGCTCAGGTCATGATCTCAGGGTCCTGGGATCGAGCCCCGCATCGGGCTCTCTGCTCAGCGGGGAGCCTGCTTCCCCCCCACCCCATGTGCCTCTCTGCCTACTTGTGATCTCTGTCAAATAAATAAATAAAATCTTTAAAAAAAAAAAAAAGATGGTCTTTTCAAAATGGTGTTGGAACAACTAAACATCCAAATGCAAAAATAATGAATCTGTCACAGAACTTATATTTTTCACATTTAACTCAAGCTGGATTATAAACTCAAATGTATGACACAAAACTATAAAACTCCTAGAAGAAGAAATCTAGATAACCTTGAATATGGAAATAATTTTTATAGAAATCAATAAGCTGGACTTCATTAAAAATTCTGCTCTGGGGCACCCAGGTGGCTCAGAGGGTTAAACCTCTGCCTTCGGCTCAGGTAATGGTCTCAGGGTCCTGGGATTGAGCCCTGCGTCGGGCTCTCTGCTCAATGGGGAGCCTGCCTCACCCCGTCTCTCTGCCTGCCTCTCTGCCTACTTATGATTTCTCTATCAAATAAATAAAGTCTTTAAAAAAAAATTCTGTTCTGCAAAACACAATATAAAGAAAATGAAAAGCTACAGACTGCAAAAAAGTATTTGTGAAAGACACGTGATACATAACTTATCTAAATAGTATAAAGAGCTTCTAAAACCTAAAAAAATGAACCACCCAATTAAAAAATGAGCAAAAGAACTTAAAAGACATCATAGCCATTTTTATTTTTTTTAAGATTCTATTTATTTATTTGAGAGAGAGTGAAAGAGATTACAAACCAGAGGGAGAGGCAGAGGAAGGAGAAGCAGACTCCCTGCCAAGCAAGGAGCCTGATGTAGGGCTCAATCCCAGGACTCTGGGATTATGACCTGAGCCAAAGGCAGGTGCTCAACTGACTGAGCCACCCAACACCATACCAATTTTTAAATTAGGATGTCCATTTACTGTTGCGTAAGAGTTATTTATATATTCTGGATTCCAGACCCTTTTCAGATAAATGATTTCCAAATATTTTCTCCCATTCCTGTGGGCTGTCTTTTGACTTTGATAGTGTCTTTTAATGTACAGAGACACTTCTACTGGGCTTAATTTTGATGATGTCCAATTTACCTATTTTTCTCTTTTGTTGTTTTTACATTTGCTATCTTAAGAAACCAATGCCCCATAAAATGTCATGATTTACTCTTATATTTCCTTTAAAAAGGTGTATAGTTCTAATTCTTAAAGTTTTTCAACCACTTTGAGCTAATTTTTATAAATGGTAGGGTCCAAATTCATTCTTTTGAAGGTGAATATATCCAAATGTCCTAGCACCACTTGCTGAAAGACAATTCTTTTTTCCCCGTTGAATGGTCTTGACACAAATGTCAAATCAATTGTCCATAAATAGGAGATTTGTTTCTGGATTCTCAATTCTAGTCCATTAATCCATGTATTTTAGCACTTTTAGTAATAGGTTAATCATTTATTACATCCATGAAACAAAGTTCCTTGAAGGGAGGGGAAACATCCTTATTCACTGTAGTATTTTTTACTCAGCACTTAGCAGACCCTCAAAACATGCTCATTAAACAAATGAAACAAATCATTTACATAGCAGTCCACAGGAAAGGTGGGCTTCTTTCTTCATACAGTACTTTACCGTTGGATGTAGATTTGGTATTTTGGCATTCCTTCTCCATTATTTGCAATGGAATTTTTTTTAAGTTTCAGGTGTACAATTTACAGATTCAACACTTACAACACTCAGTGCTCCTCACAAGTGCACTCCTTAATCCCCAACACTTATTTTTTAACCCATCCCTCTATCCCCTCCCCTCTGGTAACCATCAGTTCTTTTCTCTATAGAGTTAAGCGTCTGTTTCTTGGTTTGCCTTTTTTCCCCTCTACGATCATTTGTTTCTCAAAATCCACATATGAGTGAAATCATATGGTATTTGTCTTTCTTTGGCTTATTTCACTGGCATAATACTTTCTAGCTCCAACCATGTCATTGTGAATAGTGGTATTTCATTCTTTCTTAGGGCTAATATTCCATTGTGTGTGTGTGTGTGTGTGTGTGTGTGTGTGTGTAAGCAGACATTTACTGACCACCTTGTACAGCAGTATGGGCATCCTAAAGTTGGCAACTGAGGAAAAGATAGGTCCTGAACTCAAACAGCAACAATTAAAAGCTCTAAGTGCTGTAAGAGAACACAAAGAAAATGCCCCTGAAGATGGCGCAGGAACCACTTTCAACCAGGATTGCCAGGAGTATCCCCCGCACGCATAGTCTCCTTGAAGGGTAGTTAATACCTCAGATTTGCTGCCAGAAGAATTTTGGCGGGGGAAAGGAATTTGAATTTTACTAATATGGTTTGGAAGTTGATTAGCTCTCAAGAGAAAGAACAGCTATTCTTTTAAAGTAAATTCCTGGGACCTATTGCTTTGGTTTATCTGACATGTGTACCTCCAAAGTGTAACATTTCCTATAAAATTTTAAAAATAACAAGTTTTAGAACACAGGATTAAATTCAGATGGCACAAGATTTAGGCACCTAAATCTGTGGATCAAATTATAATTTTAGTCCTTTCCTTCACTTCCTCAGCCAACCCTATTATTGTCATGCTAATTTCCCCCCCCAGGGAAGAAAAGAGGCAGGGGGTGGGTGGGAGGGAGGGGCAGAGAGAGAAAGAATCTTAAACAGGCTCCCCACCCAACATGGGAACCTAAGGTAGGACTTGATCTCACAACCCTGAGATCATGACCTAAGCCAAAAATCAAGAGTGGGAACACAACCGACTGTGCCACCCAGGTGCCCTTCTGTCATGCTCATTTTGAAGAAAGATACGTGTTCAAAGTTTGGATGTAAGATTTTTTAAAAAATCTGCCAATAGAAAATGTAATATAAACTTACATTGTGTGAGCTGTTTCTTATTCAAAGATCTGTTACCAAAAATAGATGAAAAGGAAGTATAAGACAGTGCCATATATAAGAAAGTCTTCGGAGTCAGTTAACAGTTTCTCCTGAATATGACCTGAATCTCTGAGCTTGTGTGTGTGTGTGTTTGTGTGTATGTGTGTAAAATGGAGGTAATCTCCTTCCTCAGAGTGGTTGTAAGGACTTCACAAGAGGATATATATGTCCATAAAGTAGGTACTCATTAAGGTTCCAACATTTCATAACGGGAAGAAAGAGATTAACACCTTATTTAAAAACCCTTTCCTTTCAATACCTTTATTGTAGAGGGAAAGATTATCAAAATATTCCTAAAAGCACAACTCTGAAATGCCAGTTTTGTTCTTAAAGGACTCAAAACTTTAATGGTGTTCACATCATACAGTCAGGAAGTAGAACCACCCCTCGGAAAAGAAGGAAAAAAAATAAAGCAAAAATGCCAAGATCTTCTCCAGCCACAATTATTTTTACTATGAAACAGAAATTCCTTACAAATTAGTTTTTACAGTGGTGACACTTATCACTGATGTGATCTGTTTAATATGACTGTAGTCAGAAGGGAAGTTGGGCCTGTTATTTTTCCAGAAATTGAAAAAGTACCATCATTAAGATAAGGAAGAAAAAGATTTGTATCCATCTTTTTGGGACATGTAAGGCGAGAGTGCAGTCTCACAGTTGGTGAATCTGTGGATATTGCTGGAGGAATTGGAGATGCTCTCTAGCAAGCGGGTAATCCCTCTTCCCCGAACACTGCTGTTTTGGCCAGAAATTCTCACCCCAGATGGATAGTCACCTAAGGACATTGGAAATACAAGAAGAGAAATGTGGCAATTTTAAGGTTTTATTATATAGAGATCCCTTGACTGACTCTTATTCCACTGTAGACCTTTCATGAACAGGACAGAGATTCTTAGGAAAAGATGCTCAGAGTAAAGGCAATAGGTTGAACTAAGAATATTTTTGTTTTAGCCGCAAAAACCTTAGTTGAAGTTCTTCAGGCACCACTTGAAAGTTCATGTCCCTAGGTTTTAAATTTTCCTGTTTGCCCAAAGACATCACAAAATTATAAAACTGTAACTGCTACTGGACGCCTGAGTGGCTCAGTTGGTTGAGCGACTGGCTTCAGCTCAGGCCATGATCCTGGAGTCCTGTGATCAAGTCCTGCATCAGGCTCCCTGCTGAGTGGGGAGGCTGCTTCTCCCTCGGACCCTCCCCACTTCTCATCCTCTCTCTCAAATAAATAAAATCTTAAAAAAAAAAACACCAAAATTATAACTGCTACAAGAATAACATGCTTTATTTTAAACGCCTTGAACAAAAGTCTGGAGGCCAAGTTAAATTATGTTAAAGTGATACAAAAATGTACATATCCAAATTGTTTCAGGTGCTAAAAATGCCAAGTTAAGCTCTCAATTCAACAAGATCCTGTATCTTAAAACTAATTTAGAGCATCTGTTTAAGTACCATACTGTACCCTACACTTGCTGAGGCTCATTCTTAGGAAACAGAAGATGCTTACCAGTGGGTGTGTTTGGTCTTTGTTCCTGATTAGAAGGGCTGAAATGAGAAAATCCTGGACTCCCAACCTTTAGCTTCTATGAGTAACAAAGAAAAATATAAGGGGAGAAAGTTTTATTTCTTATCAATCTTATATCTTATATCTTTCTTATCATCTACTTCAATTTCAAAGTATGCTTTATAAAATACCAATTAACACCCATTTTTCCAATGTGTAATCAACTTTTGAAGAGTACTGCTGTACAGAGAAGCAGAAGGCAGTGTTTGGAGGGGAATTACAGGATCAGGAGAGGATTATTTTTAAAGATGAGACTGTAGCATGTTTCCTGATAAGAAGGATTCAGAACGGAGAGAAACCCTGATGATGTAAGAAAGAGAAGTAAATCGTTGGAGCCGTATCTTTGAGCAGGTGAGAGAGTAAGATCTATAACATAAACTGAAGGTCTTAGAAGGAGCACAGACAATTCATGCATTAAAACAGGAGTCAAAGCAGAGTACGTGGTAGATGCAGTGGTTGGCAAACGTAGCATATCTCTTCTGACTGCTTCTGTTTCCTCAGAGAAGAGGAGGCAAGGGCATCAGGTATGTCAAACACAGATTGAAGCAACGCTAGGAGACTGGGAGAAATGGACAATGGACAGTGTTCCACTAACAGCTCACTTGAAGTTGGCAGTAATATTTAACAAGACCAGTCAGTATAGACAGTTTCTTTTCAGCCTCATTTAGCTACAGGAGTATAGGAATAGAGCAAGTGAAGAGTTAGAGTTAATCAGGGTTAGTGTTTGTCAACCAACTATCAATTGTCTCAGTTTTGGGGGTTTCCTTTTCATTGTTTTATGAACCATTTTTAAATAACAAGTTTATTTATTACCTACTATGTTCCAAGGCAGAGTTCTTGGCATTTTCATATACAGTTGCATTTAATCCTACAACTGCTAGCCCTTATTACTGTTCTTGTTTTACAGATAAGGAATCAGCACAGAAAGTTCAAGTAATTTGCATAAAGTCACACAGCCCCTATGGAGCAGGCCTTAAATCCAATTCAGGAATTCTGACTCCAGAGTCTATACTCTCAGCTGCTGTGCTGTTGTAGTGGACAGAAGTCTACCAGTAAACTGCAAGCACGGAAGCTGCTAGGGAAATTAGATAGCTTTTAATCAAACCCTGAATCAGGTCTCATACATTTTAGAGGTAAATATTTTAAATGTTTATATTATCTACATTCAGATTTTAATTTCTGGAATGAATTCTGGATATGATTTGTATAAAGACTAATTGCTAATGTTAACTTTCTTAAAACGTCATTAAATATAGTAGAAAATACACCAGGAAGGAATAAGATTTATGCAACTGGGTCCCACTGGATTAAGAAGCGTGTGACATCCCAGGGGTGCCTGGGCTTCCGTCAGTTGAGCAGCCAAGCAGCTGGCAGACTCTTGATTTCAGCTCAGGTTAAGATTTCAGAATCCTGGGATGGAGGCGGGCCCATCCTGGTCTTACTCTGTGCTCAGCCGGGTAGCTGCTCCCTCTCCCTCTGCCCCCTCCATGTGCTCTTTCTCTCAAATAAAAAAAAAAAATCTTTTTAAAAAAATGTTTGACATTCCATAAAAGATCTTAAAAAATGTTTTAGAAAAAAGAACGGAAGTCCCGATCTTTAGCTGCTGCTGAGCAGGAGCGCACTGAGCAGCGCAGGTAAAGTGATCAGTAGCTCTGAAAAGTCAGTTCTTTACCTGGTAACGCCCTGCATCCAATACAACCATTTTGGGTGTCACACTGTTGCTGGCCTGATAATCCTGAAGCGGTACATGAGTCTCCGTAAGCTGGATTCCAAAGAGAGTGGCTAGAGAATTACTGATGCAGTACCTTCAAAAGGAAATAAAAGCTCATTATCAGAACCTGATCTAATTCATTCTAAAATGATTCCTATTTTAACAATTTCTAATATAAAGAAAAAGCATGTAAGATATACAGTTCTAAATTGGGGAAAAAAGAAATTGAGAGATTTGGAGAAGACCTGGGGCTGGGTAGCATACATACCATAAACCGGCCATTACTGGGAAGCAATACTCTGAGTACCACATAAAATTTCAGATTCATTACAAGGGAATAGGATTAAAAGTAAAGATTACCAGAATTCTCAAATGTTTAAGGCAGGTAAAGGGCATAAACAGAAATTAGGCTACAACTTTAAAGCACTTGTTTATCTCAGAACCGACTGTAACCAGCATGTGAAGGGACCACCAAAGCACCCAAAGATCTGAGGCTCCAGGTACTTTCACTACAAAAAAGAGAAAAGTGTCTACATTTTTTGAGCACTTTAAGAAGGAAATGTTGTTCATGATATTAGGGAATTTCATGTCCTACAAGGAAAATTTTCACTAAGTGCTTCTGAAGGTTCACCCAAATTACTCAGGTGGGAACTATACCAAGCAAGTATGACATGGACAGAATAAAAGTAACATGAAGTTAAAAAACAAACAAACAAAAAACCCCCCTGAAAAAACAAAAAACAAACAAACAAAAAAAACCCACAGGAAACCAACCCTGTCTTAGAAGGGAATTACAGAAATAGAGGTCAACAGTATTTAACCCTGTTTGCAGAGGCAACAGCAAGCAAAATGGCAGAGCACTCAATGCAGAAGAGAGCATTTCCACAAAATGCCTTTCTCCAACTTACGCAATTTTCTTGCAAACAGCTAAAGCACAGAAGAGAATATCATTTTCTTCATGCCACTTGCACCTGTATGGAAAAAGGATTTAATATCCTCAATGGCAGTAGCACTGCTTAAAGATTTTTATATGCCAGATTTCTAACTTCCCTAGTTAAAATCATTTAAGAAAAATTGACACTGTTACTCAAAAATTAAGGTTTTTCATTTAACAAACAAAAAATGGATTTTTAGAAAAGATTTTTTTTAAATGTTATCTCCTCTGATGCAAATTCATGATGCTATGCAAACCATACATAATTGGAACAGATAAATTCTACCTTGAAATAAAATGAGCATCTTAACACAGAGAGACACATTAACAACTACAGTTAATGTCAAGTTGAGGGACAACTGTTTACTGGTGCACACTATTTACCAGGTACTGTTCTTGGCACCAGGGATGCAGTATTGAATGAAACATGGGCTCATGGATGTGGAGCCTAGTTTTAAAAAAGAGGAAGAAGAAGAAGGAGGAAGGAGGAAGGGGAAGGAAAAAGAGTGAAACACAAACTCTTGCCCACACAAAACCTACTTTCTAGTAAGGAAGACAGATCAAAAAAGATGTAGGTATAATACACAGTAAATTAGATAAAGACAAGTCCTGAGGAGGAAAAAAATGTGAAATGTTGGAGAGGTGACATTTTATTTTTATTTTATTTTATTTTTTTAAGATTTTATTTATTTATTTGACAGAGAGAGATCACAAGTAGATGGAGAGGCAGGCAGAGAGAGAGAGAGAGAGGGAAGCAGGCTCCCTGCTGAGCAGAGAACCCGATGCGGGACTCGATCCCAGGACCCTGAGATCATGACCTGAGCCAAAGGCAGTGGCTTAACCCACTGAGCCACCCAGGAGCCCCGAGAGGTGACATTTTAGATAAGGCAGCCAGGAGAGGGACCACTGAGAAGCTGATGTTTGCGGGGGGGGGGGGCGGGCTCTCAGAAGGTTAATAATTGAGAGGAACAAACAAATAGCATATTTTTCAATGAAAATCAGTATAAACCTATATCTTTTCACCGAGTACAGTGTATTGAGACTCAGAGGAATAGTACCCGCATAATTCAAAGCTTGCCAGAACTTAGCAAGAATCATTTAAAATTACATACTTGTTAAAACTAAGTGTAAAAAATCAGTTATCTACACTTAAATTATTTAACCGAATGGAAGACTACCTAAATATAAGATTAAGAATTTCTCTCACTGCTTTTCTAAAAAGTGATGCAGTAAATAGGATTCATAAAACTCTAACTCTACAATGAAGCTCAGGTTGACACGAAGCCTACGTTCTTACATACGCACACAGAATCAGGTAATAGTTAAAATTCCAGTTAATTTGGCTCCTTTTCCAGAACTTAAACCCCAAGTTTAGTACCTCATATACACATTTCCATTGCAGATCATATTTGAAATAAACGCAACTGAAAACCCAACAATGTATTCCAGAATTAAAAACAAACCCAATAACAAAGCTATGGAAATCTGATCCCAGGGAAAAATGCTTCCAAACCTACAGATAAACTGTTAAAAATGACATTGTTGTCATCTGTTTTTACTTAATTTTTAATTTAAATTCCAGTTAGTTAACTTAGAGTGTAACATTAGTTTTGGGTGTACAATTTAGTGATTAAAAAGTTGCATACATCACCCTGCACTCATCACAAGTGCACACCTCAATCCCCATCACCTAGTTCACCCATACCACCATCCCCCTCCCCCTAGTAACCATCAGTTTGTTCTCTATAGTTGAGAGTCTTTTTCTTGGTTTGCCTCTCTCTTTTCCCCCCTACAATCATTTGCTTCTTAAATTCCACATATGATGAAATCATATGATATTGGTCTTTCTCTGACATTTCTTCTTGATTCTCTTCCCGAAAATCATCCCACCAATCCCCCTAAAAATAGGAGTGTATTTTCTAGTAAAGGAAGATTCATTCTAAAAATTTGTCAAAAATCAAAACTGCTTTGTACACTTTGTTAAGCTATTAATATTCACTTTGGAGCTTCAAATCTAGTTCTAGCTTTGACACATCTTAGATGGACTTCTTTTATGAAATTCTACTCTAAAGTCATAAGGTCACAAGTGAGTCAGGTCTTTTGGGTAATTCTGTCTAACACTATATCTCATTCACTCAAATCATGTCTAAAGGCCTCGACACTCCTCTTTGCTTATCTGAAAAGGTCTCAATGATCTCCTTTCCTCCTGTTTCAGGGTTAAGATTCCTCCTCCTCTTCAAGGATAGCCCAGCCTTTACCTTGCTCAGAGCCACTATCACCTGGCAACTACACAGTCTCTATACTCTAGTTAAATGGAGTCTCTAGTTTCTCTTCAAGGTTCTGTTCTTTCAGTCCTTTGAGTCACTGTTCAGGCCATTTCCTTCTCTTAGAAGGTCCTCCTTTCAACCTAAATCTCCATTCATAGAAATTCTATTCATCTTTCCAGGAGAACCATATACCCCATAAAGTATTTCATATATTTCCAGCCCTTACACTGAAGTGATTTCTCCCTGATGTATCAGCATCTTTTGAAATGCTTTTAAGAGTTATCAGAAATTATCATAGACAAACTCCAGCATCTTTATTGCTCTTGCTAGACAGGGGGCACGGAGGGCTAGGACAATCATGCCACTCTTTCCCATATTTCCCACAAAACCTAGTCTCAGGCCTTATGTACAAGAGCTGCCCCAATACTGGTTAAGAATAAACTCAATAAATTGGGCTAAGAAAAAACGATTCTAAAGGGACATCAAAATATGAAGTTGCACCCTTTAAAACTATAATTCTGGTGCTTCTGATTTAAAGATGCATAAATTTATCTCCTCTTGCTCCCAAGACTCCACCAAATGACAGTCAAAGAAAAAAAACAGTAGCAGTCCACAACAAAGGGAAAAGAGAAAGAGGCCTCCATGGAAGAGAGTTTAACAAATGTGTGGGATACAGAAAGTAAGTGAAGGAATGGTAACCAAGGAGGCTAGACAAAGGAAGTCACAGCCTTCAGTCCTCACAGACCCAGCCACACAAGAGATCTGCCTACCGGAAGTCAAAAGAGGCTGTGAACCCACGCGCATGTCCCTGGCCAGAGAGCAGAGGTAAGACAGGAAACTGAACTACTTCTGAACAAAGAATGGTCAATTCCCTGATGCTGTACAAAGAAGTGAACTGTTTGTAGGAGAACCCGGGAGCGAGAATGGGTGCTGGTACCTTAAGGCAAAACCCTCAATATCGTGGCATTCAGGATTCTCACTTACCATCCAGCTCCCTCATCTGCTTTCCCTATAGTAAAGCCCAACTAGTTGATTATCCCCAGAATACAGAGCACTTAAGTCAGCTTTGTAGCCCAACTTCTAAGCATGAACATAACCAAGGACAATCAGACATTTAAAGAAAGCATACAAGACAGAAACACCACAACTCACAAACCAAAAGAATGAGACAATCCAGAGAACAAAAGCAAACAAACATCCCTGCCCTACCATGTACCCCAATGAGATCTGTGAAATTACTGCATCTATGATCCTAGTTTTCTTCCTCATATCTTCAACCCAAACCGCACTGATGGCGGCTCTGACAATATGTAACATGCCGTAACTGCCGGCTGAGGGGCTGAGACCGCCACAAGTCAGTCTCTGCCCAGTTTTAAAATGTCAGAGCTTTGGGCGCCTGGGTGGCTCAGTGGGTTGAGCCGCTGCCTTCAGCTCGGGTCATGATCTCAGGGTCCTGGGATCGAGTCCCACATCGGGCTCTCTGCTCGGCGGGGAGCCTGCTTCCCTCTCTCTCTCTCTGCCTGCCTCTCCATCTACTTGTGATCTCTGTCGGATAAATAAATAAAATCTTTAAAAAAATAAAATAAAATAAAATAAAATGTCAGAGCTTACAGGACTCTGTGCTGGGTCTCTTTTCGCCCTCTGCCAAGTGACCTCGTCGATATGATGTAAGATCCATTAAAGGAGAAGCCTGGTCTCTCTTCATTGTATTTTCAGTGCTGAGAACAGTGCCTGGCACCTTGTGAAATGAATGCTGGCATTATCCAAACCTCTCCACTGAGCTCTAGGCCAGGACCACCAGCTGCCTGCTTGTTATTTCTAGATCTTACCTCACAAGGGCCTCAAAAAACATTCTAAACTTGCTCCTCTCTTTCCTCCCTGTCTACTAACCTAAGCATGGTCTTTATTTCTTTTCAATCTCCCCTCCTATATGCAGTCCACCAGCAAGGTCCACTGGTTTTTACCCAGATGAAATCTACTTACTTCTCTCCATTTCTACTGTCACTCCCCTGCAAGCCATTTCTTGCCTAGACTAGAGAGAGAGTCTAATAGTTATAGACTGTACTTCCTTTTTTGCCCTTTCTCAATATAGCCATTAAAAACTCAGGAGATCTTTTAGAAACTTAATCAAATTCTGTTAATTGCCTGCTTGATAAAATTCCTTCCTGTACCCCCTAAATACAGAGAACTGATAGTTGCCAAAGGGGAAGAGGGGGTGGGATGGGGAAAATAATTCCTTCCTGCAACTAAGAAGGCTCATGGTATTTATGGTCCTTGCTTATTTCTCCAACCTCACCTTGTGTTGTCTCCCCTCTGCTCACTCCCTTCCAGTCACAATGACTTAATTTCCAGTGAACACCAAGCTTTCACCTCCAGGCTTTTACACCTCTCTACCCAGGATGCTATTCCATTTTCCCATGGCCGCATCACGCTCTTGCTTCAGATCTCAGTTTTAATTTTACATTCTCAAAAAAAAAGGTTTTCTTGACTACTCTAGAAAGTAGTCTTTCCACACACTCTTCTCTGCTAAAGGAGGAGCAATATCCTGTTGATTTCCTTCTTAGCACTAATCACAAGCTAAAATCACCATTTTGTCATTTACTCCAAGTTTTCTTTACCATTAAAATGTAATTAGCTTCAGGGCACCTGGGTGGCTCACCTGGTTAAAGGACTTTCTTCAACTCAGGTCATGACCCAGGAGTCATGGAGTCCCAGGATCTAGTCCCGCATCAGGCTCCCTGCTCCGTGGGGAGTCTACTTTTCCCTCTGATCTTACCCCCTCTTGGTGCACTCTCTCTCTCTCAAATAAATAAAATCTTAAAAAAAAAAATTTAGCTTCATGAAGGCACTGTGCCTGGGACAGAGGAGATGCTCAATAAATACTGGCAGATTAAAAGCTGCCTTGGGACACCTGGGTGGCTCAGTGGGTTAAAGCCTCTGCCTTCGGCTCAGGTCATGATCCCAGGGTACTGGGATAGAGCCCCGCATCGGGCTCTCTGCTCAGCAGGGAGCCTGCTTCCCTCTCTCTCTGCCTGCCTCTCTGCCTACTTGTGATCTCTATCTGTCAAATAAAAAAAAAATAAAAATCTTAAAAAAAAAAGCTGCCTTATTTCATCCATAGGTCATACACAATTATGACAAGAAGCAACAAGGAGATGGCAAATCTATAAAATCTGTAAATATTCTAGCTTTCAAAATACCAGGATAGTCATCAATAGCCTGTTTAAGATTCTGATTCTCACTTTGTCTAACTATTCTCAATTTCACCAATACCTATCCTTTTCACCTATTTCTCCTAAAGCTACAGACAAAAAATTATTACAAACTTTAATGTAAAAGCAGAAGTTTAAGACAAGTGTTTGAAATGAGACCCGTTTGCTTATATTAACCGATTCCAACAGTTCCTGTTGGCTACTAAACCAATCTCTCTTCTGAAACGCTATATATTGGAATCTTACACTAGGAAGCTCAGAAAAAGGCAAATCTATCCTATTCGAAACAATTTACTACCAAGGTGCTTTACAGTGCTATGTAATTGTTTCATCATGAACAAAACCCAAGACACAGCCCTTAATGGCTTACACCAAAGCTACTCTTGTCACAGCCTGTACTTACTCAACTGAGCTCAACAATATTTCTTCAATTTTAAAACTTTTTTTCGCATCTTAACTTAAATTGGAATGCATCTTACAATTGAAGGTATTTTACAATTGCTATTGGTTAGTCTAGAATTAGTTGCATTACCTGAACATGTACAAATTTGGTTGTTCTTGATAAAAAACTATAACTCAGTTTAGTCAATAAACCATTTGAAGATTATTTGAGAAAGTATTGATTTGTCTCTGAACACTTTCTGCTGACATTATCTGATAAGATCAAGAAAGAATCAAAACCCACAGAAAAGGTGTTTGTCAGTGGCAGAAGAAGTATTTTAATAGACCGGCATATAAATACATACAACATTATGTAGGTTTCATTTTAATTCATACAATTCACTTTCGTTGTAGAATACTGACTCAGTCTCTTTTTTCTCCTAATAATCATACATTTTATCCATCCCCTAAAATTGTTTTTCATTTTTTTAATTGAAGCATAGTTGACACACAATGTTGTTAGTTTCCGGTGTACAACATAGTGATTCCACAAATCTATACATTACACTATGTTGACAAGAGCAACTACCATCTGTCATCAGACAACACTATTAACATACTATTGACTATATTCCCTAGGCTATATAATTTTTTTCTTTTTCAGGATTTTATTTATTTATTTGACACCCAGGGAGGTGAGGGAAACACATGCATACACAAGCTGGGAGAAAAGCAGCAGCAGATTCCCCACTGAGCAGGGAGCCCGACATGGGGCTCGATCCCAGGACCCTGAGGTCACGACCTGAGCCAAAGGCAGACGCTTAATCAACTTAGTCGTCCAGGCTCCCTTATACTTACCATCCCCAAAACTTAGTCATCCCCTAACCAGAAACCTGCACCTCCTGCTCCTCTTCACCCATTTTGCCCACTTCCCCGCCCTCCTCTCCGGCAACCATCACTTTGTTCTCTGTATTTATGAGCCTGTTTCCGCTTCTGTTCTGTTTTTTAGATTTCCCGTGTTGAGTGGAATGCTATCGGGTTTGTCTTTCTCTGACCTCGTTCACTGAGCATAACACCCTGTAGATCCATCCATGTTTTGCAATCGGCAATATCTCAATCTTTTTTATGGTCAAGCAATGTTCTAGTGTGTGTCTGTGTGTGTGTTCACAACACACACATACGACATCTTTTTTATCCATTCATCTATGTATGGACGTTTGGGTTATTTCCGTATCTTGACTATTGTAAATAATGCAATAAACACAGGGGTGTATATATATATCTCTTTTCCAATTAGGTGTTTTCATTTTCCTTGGCTAAATACCCAGTAATGGAATTACTGGATCATACGGTATTTCTATTTTTAATTTTTTGAGGAACTTCAAACTGTTCTCCACAGAGGCTGCACCAATTTACATTCCCACCAAAGATAAACAAGGGGAAAAAACCTCCTGATTTCTGAAGGAGTAACTTCTTAACTTCACACCTGAGACTTTATATGGCTTTTAGGGGGAGTGGAGTCCACAAAATACTGTGGGGGAGGGGAGATGGAAGGGAAATGCAGAGTCTAAGATTAAATTATAATCATTCCAAAATGAGAAGATCTATTCAAAATCTTGATAGTTCAGAGCAAAGAGACTTAAAATTGCCTGTAAATCTCTAGGAGGCCATGTGGAAGGGAGGGAGGGAGAAGAGTCATTTAGAAACTCTTTGGAGGGGTAAAAAGGAAAAGGAAAGGGGAAAAATTCAGGATTTTTCAGGGCAAAAGAAAACAAAGAAAAATGGGAAGCCCCACAGTCACACCCCTGCCACCCTGAAGTATTCAAAGAAACCAGTTTGCTACACTGACAGAAGAGGGAGCACTTAAACTATGAATCTCACCCCTCCCCAGATCACCAGCCCTGTCCAAGACATACAAAGGAACAACATACCTTCATCTACAGGAAGCTACCACAGGAAGAAAACTGAAAATAAGCCTCAAAACACTCTAACTGGTAACTCCTCCCCTTACCTTCTTCCCTTCACCTGCCAAAAAACCATAAAGGGAAAACTGTGTGTTGAATTAAATATCCTCAAACAAGAATTTTAAGAAATGAAAACATGCCTTGAATGAGAAATTCCAAAACTAAAATCAGCAATAAAAAGAAATAAGAGTTGATAAAACTCTGGAAATAAAAATTATATCAGAAAAGAACTAAATTAACATACACATGCTGGACTCCCTTCAGAAGAGAAATTAAATAAAACAGAACTAATATTAAACTACCATCAAAGACAAATTTCCAGAAATAAGACCTGATTCTGCATACTGAAAGGGCTCACCAAACAGTTGAGAAAACAGCCTGCAATAATATACTCAGAAAAATACCCTAATAAAACCATTAGACTTTAAAGATGAAAAAACATTCTTAAGGTCTCCAGGCAAAAAGATCAAATAACTTAAAAGGCCAAAAGAATTAAATGAGCAAACTTATTAAAAGCAGCACACAAAGACATACAACAATACAGCTGTATTTTCCAGAAACTCAAGGAAATAAAGGTCAAATAAAAAGTTTTCAATAGACAAGAACACAGGGACTGCTGGTTCCCAAGAGCCCTAATCAATCTACCAGATCAAGATTCAGCAAATTTTTTTTCTGTAAAGGCACCAAATACCACAGTAAACAGCTTAAAACTACAGAGATGTAATGAAACATAAAAACACAATAGTGGGGCTCCTGGGTGGCTCAGTGGGTTAAAGCCTCTGCCTTCAGCTAAGGTCATAATCCCAGAGTCCTGGGATCGAGCCCCACATCAAGCTCTCTGCTCGGCGGGGAGCCTGCTTCCTCCTCTCTCTCTGCCGGCCTCTCTGCCTACGTGTGATCTCTGTCTGTCAAATAAAATCTTAAAAACACACACACAAGATAGTTACAACAAACTTTTAATGCACCATTCTCATCACATGACAGATCAAGTAGACCTAAATCAAGCAACTAAGACAATTTTTTAAAGTAACTGCAGAGTCTGTGTCTCTTTCTCTCCTTCACCTGTTTAGCCCATCTCCTCCCCCACCTCCCCTTTGGCAACTAACAGTTTGTCCTTTGTCGTTGAGAGTCTGCTTGGTTTTTTGTTTGTCTGTTTTGGTTTTCAGTGTCCATATTTCTGTGACATCATGGTCTCGGCCTCTCTGACCTATTTCACTGAGCATAATACTCTCTAGGTCTACCCATGTTGCCTTAAACGGCAACATTTCCTTTCGGTGGCTCGGCAGTGTTCTCCATGCTCGCGCACGGGCATCAATATGCTTGATCCAGTCATTCGTTAAGGACCATGTGGATTGCTTCCATACCCTTGCTATTATTCTAAACGTGTATTTAGGGGCGCGTCTATCTTTCGAATGAGCGTTTTCATTTTCTTTGGATAGATATCAAGTAATGGAATTAAGTGGATCTTGTAGTATTTCTATTTTTTAATGTTTTGAGGAGCCGCCATACCATTTTCCACAGCAGTTGCACCAATTTACATTCCCACAAGTGGTGCACAAGGGTTCCCTTTTCTCCACATCCTCACCAACTCCGGTCTTTCTTAAGAGATAAAACAACTTAAACCACACAATCAAAGTAGACTTCATGGATAATAAAAATACCCTTACAATATTCTTCTCACACACCCACAGATCATTCACAAAAATTGATTATTAAGTTAGCAAAAAACTGCAAAACTTTCATAAAGTAGAACAAAACTGATCACAATGCAAAGACACTAGAATTTACTAACAAAAAACAGAAAGTCCTTTACCTCTGGATATTTAAAAGCCTCATATTAACTTATGAGTTAAAACTACAGAATTTTTTTTAAATGACAAAATACTGTATATATCAATCTAGGAGATGCACTGAAAGCAGTGATTAGAAGAAAACTGACTCAACTAAACACAAGATAATACAAGCAGAAATTAATGAGAGAATTTTTAAAAATCTACATCTAATGAAATCCTGTTGTTTAAAAAAAAAAAAAAAGGAAGAGAGAGACAGAGAGAGACCATAAACTAGCTTTATTTAAGGGGAAAAAAAGGCACAAGTATACAAGAATAACCACTGAAACAGAAGGAATTTTAACAATTATAAGAGACTAACTTTGCAGACTTTTAAGCAAATTTAGAAGCATATATAAAATGTACACTCTCCTTGAGAAATACAGATTACCAATATCGATCCCATTAAAGTTAGAAAGCCTAATCAAACAGACTTTCATAGATGAAACAGAGAAAGTTGTCAAAGAACTGCCCCCCCAACAATTTCTCCAGTCCCAGATATGCACAACTTGTGTGAGAAAATTTTGAAAGTCCTGAAAGACTCAAAAGTAGATTTGAGAAATGGAAACACATCTCTTATCTTTGGATAGAATTCAACATTATAAACATTTCAATTCTCCCCAATTTATAAATTTAATGCAATCTAAGGAGTTTTAATGGAGTTGGATTGAAGTGAAATGATACTGCTGACTATACTTTTTTGTTTAAACACATTAAAAAGGTAAGAGAATCAACAAGGATCGGGGAAAAACAGAAATGGAATGAAACAAGAAAATGGACTGAACCATGTTTCAAAGGAATAATTCAACCACACTGAAGAGGGAAGAACCAACCCAAATAACTTTTGAACAAAGTGTTTTGACTATCTGCCTTCAGACTAAGAAACAACTGAAAGCAAATTCTGAACTATTATTTTTTCTTTACAGGGTATCACTTAACAATTCTCTGATTTTTAATTAACATATTCTAGGATTGAACAAACAAGAAAGAATATTGAGTGCCAGGTTTTTCTCTCAGAGAAGGGAAATACAAAAATAGAAAAATGGAAAACTAGAAAACAGTATGTGTTGAACTGGAATTATAGGTACTTAGTATGAACTCATGGTGAGACAGACTTAAAAGTGTGTGTGGAGGCTGTGTATATACGTAGCTCTCTCCACTAAGGGGAACTAGAATGAGTACACCTAACACCCACGTCCTATCTTCTAAATACTGTCCTCCGTTTAAAGGAACCAGGGCTCCATGCAGAAATGGGTAATCCAAAACTGAAGCATGGAAAGCAAGGATGAACCTGGAACATATTAAGCCAGAAAGCAAAGAAGCATTCAGAGAACAATGAAGAAATGTCAAAAGGACACAGAAACCACTGCTCTGAAGGGATATCCACTGGGCATAAAATCAAACTGAGCATAAAAAATAAGTTGATAATAACAGATAACAGATTATAAATTGATAATAACAGATTACAGCCCATTTATAGGATTCCAAATAGGAATCCATGAGTCCATACTCATAAATTATTTTTTAAAAATAAAAGCTCTCTTGGGGTGTCTGGGTGGCTCTGTCGGTTGAGCAGCCGACTCTTGGTTCCGGCTCAGATCATGATCTCCGTCCTAGGATCAAGCCTTGTGTTGGGTTTCCTGCTCAGAGGAGAGTGTGACTGAGGATTCCCTCTCCACCCCTCTCTCTCTGTCTAAATAAATAAATCTTAAGAAATAAAAGCAAAGCTCTTCCTTACAGTAGAATGCCAACTAACAAACGTAAAATGAACTACATTAGAAAAATCACCATTTCACAAATATAATAATTACTGATTCAGGCAAAGTCATCAAAGGATATGAAATTAAGAGGCAGACTGAAGTTTGAGAATATCTACCAAATCTCAAAATATTTCCCTATAAATATTAATTACAAGGTGAAAATCAGTAGCTTTTCAATGGAGAAATCTGGGAGGCATTATCTTAAGTGACCAAAGTTATCAGTAATGGAACAAATGGATAACATATACATCCAGATATGACACACTGAGAAAACATAATTTTTGTGGTACTCCTGCCAAAAAGATATGAACTCAAACTAATCATGAAGAAATAAAGGCAAACTAAAACTAAGAAACATTCTATAAAGTAACTACCCTGCACCCTTCAAAAATACCAAGATCACAGAAGTCAAAGTAAGTCATTCGCAACTATCTTCTCCCATTCTGAAGGCTGCCTTCTAGTTTTGTTGATTTTTTTCTTCGCTATGCAGAACATTTTAGGTTGAAGTCATCCCACTAATATATTTTTCCTTTTGTTGCCTTTGCCTCGGGAGACAGATCTAGTAAGGAACCACTCCATCTGATGTCAAAGAAGTTACTGCTTGTGTTCTCCTCTAGGATTTTGATGGTTTCAGGACTCACATTTAGGTCTTTCATCCATTTTGAATTTATTTTTGTGTATGGTTTAAGAAAGTGGTCCAGTTTACCCACACCATTATATATTTTTAAAGAACTTATAAAACTGAACACCCAAAAAACAATCCAGTTAAAAGGTGAGAAGATATGAACAGACATTTCTCCAAAGACGACTTATAGCTGGCCAACAGACACATGAAAAGATGCTCAACATCACTCATCATTAGGGAAACATAAATCAAAACTACAATGGATATCACCTCACACCTGTCAGAATGGCTACAATTAACAGCACAGGAAACAACAGGTGTGGTGAGAATGTGGCGAAAGGGAACCCTCATGCATTATTTGTGGGAACGCAAACTGGTGTAGCCATTCTGAAGAACAGTAGAGAGATTCCTCAGAAAGTTGAAAACAGAACTACCCTACAACCCAACAAGTACACTACTAGGTATTTACCCAAAGGATACAAAAGTACTGGTTCAGGGGCACCTGGGTGGCTCAGTCCATTAAGCCCCTGGCTTCAGCTCAGGTCAAGATCCCAGAGTCGTGGGATCAAACCCCAGGTCAGGCTCCCTGCTCAGCGGGGTGCCTGCTTCTCCCTCTCCCTACTACTCCCCTTACTTGTGTGCTCTGTCAAATCAACAAATAAAATCTTAAAAAAAATACTGATTTGAAGGGATACATGCACCCCAATGTTTATAGCAGCTTTATGAACAATATCCAAACTACAGAAAGAGCCCAGATATCCATGAGCGAATGAATGGATAAAGAAGATGTGGTACATATATATAACAGAATACCACTCAGCCATAAAAAGAATGAAATCTTAAAGGAGGGGGGCAAGGTGGCAGCAGTGTAGGGGACCTTGTTTCATCTGATCCCTCAAATTTAGCTAATCAAACCATTCTGAACACACACAGATTCAACCTGACATGTAAGACTTATCTGGATCTCCACAAGCACAAAAATGACTATTTTTGCAAGGTAGGAGGTGTGGAACCTTGAACTTTGGGAGAAATACCATAAGATAAATGGAGGGGACAGTGAGCCTCCATAAGCTGGCCACCCGAGAGTGATCTAACACTGGAGCAAAAAATTGGGAACCCTGGAAATATGCCATAGTGAGAGGCACCTCTTTCTGAAAAGGGCATAGGGGATGAATAGGGCAGAATTCTAGGGGAAATCACTATGGTCTCAGGATTGCAGGAGACTCAGAAAGGGGTGAGCCTAAACAGATGGACTGCCCAAGCAGTAGATGGGGAGAATAGTTATGGTTAGCGAGCCCAGAAGGGACTCTCAATTCCCTTCATCATAAACTGTGACCCAAGCCAGTAGGGAGGCCGCCCTCTGCCTGACCACCCTGAAAGGACTAGAAGGTACAGACTGTTTAACACCCTAGGGGAGATATAAAACAGCTTGTACCCATGACAGAGACAGCTCTCTAAGCAGTGTGACCCATGAGATGAAACCGGAGAAGCACCCAGCATGACCAGGGAGCTGTGGAAGAGGGTACATGCTTGAGCCCACGGCCAGTTGCAGAGTTAAAGCACAGAGGTGTTCGTGGGTCCCCTTGACTCCCCCAGGAGAGAAGCAGTGGGCATGAAATGCACGAGTCTGTGCAGTTTGGTATGTGCAGAGGTAGAAACAAATCCTGGAGGATTTGTTGTGGGGTGGCAGGAGGGTGGAGGGGGCAGTCCGTGACACTGCTGCTCTGGGCAAGATTCCTGAACAGCCATATTTGCTCCTACCATCTAAAGGCAAGCCACCAGGGAACAAAAGTCACACAGTCAACCAGCTCACATTAAGCCCATCCTGCTGACAAGGTATAGGGAAACTCCACCCAGGCAGAGATGCCTGAGAAGCCCAGCAGCAGGCCTCTCCCCAAGAAGACAGACTGGAACAACAGGTGAATGACAAGCTTATTTCCCAGAGAACTATAAAACTCCAGCACCAGGGGAAAATAATACAGGGAGCTCCAGGTGTTCCCTCATGACTCATTTATACTGAAGGCTAAAATTTTATATTTCTTTTCTTGGCCTTTTTTTTTTAATCCTGTTCCTATTTCAAATAGATTCTTTTTTCCCAACCTATGTTTTATAAGTTGCTTAACTTTTATTCACATCTATGTTTTATAGATTTATGACCCACACTAGCCCATTTTCATTCTATTCAATTTTATCTTGATATATATAAGTTCTGATTTCTCTGCAATTTTGGGATATAGTGTCTTCTAACACAAAGAACAAAAATCCATCAGGAACAGGGAGATCACCCTGCTTTGTCCACCTGAGAGATTATAATCTCTTTCCCTGCCCCCATTTTTAACTGAGTTTTGCTTGGGTCACGTTTGATATTTTGGGCTCTGTTCGTTTGCTCAACCATCTCTTGACAGAATGACTAGGAGGAAGAACTCCCAACAAAGAAAAGAACCAGAGACAATGTCCTCTGCCACAGAACTAATGGATGTGGATATAAACAAGATGTCAGAGATAGACTTCAGGATAGCAATTATGAAATCAACAGCTAGGCTTGAAAAAAGCATTAGTGACAGTACAGAATCTCTACAGGCAGAAAGGAAATCTAATCAGACCAAACTTACAAAAATGCTCTGAATGAGATGCAGTCTAAACTGGATACTCTAACAGCCAGGGTAAATGAGGCAGCAGAACGAATCAGTGACCTAGAAGATAAGCTGATAGAAAGGAAGCCAAGGAAGAGAGGGATAGGCAGCTAATAGCCCATGAAAACAGAATGAGATCAATGACTCCACGAAACCTTCCAATGTTAGAATTACTGGGATCTCTGAGGGGGTGGGGAGAGAGAGAGGACTTGAAGGTATATATAAGCAGATCACAGCTGGGAACTTCCCTAACCTGGGGAAGGAAAGAAGCATTCGTATCTAAGAGGCAGAGAGGACCCCTCCCAAGATCAAAAATAGATCAACACCTGATGTGTAATAGTGAAGGCTTGCAAATCATTAAGACAAAGAAGCGATCCTGAGAGCAGCTAGAGGGCAGAGATTTTGTACACATGGAGGGAGGAATATCAGAATAAGAGAGCTATCCACAGAGACCTGGCAAGCCAGAAAGGGCTGGCGAGACATATTCCGGGTACTATATGAGAAGAACATGCAGCCAAGAACACTTTATCCAGCAAGGCTGTCACTGAGAATGGAAGGAGAGATAAAACGCTTCCAGGACCAGCAGAAACTGAAAGAGTATGTGACCACCAAGCCAGCCCTGCAAGAAATATTAAGGGGGAGTCTATAAAAGAAGACCCCCAAGAGCAATATAAACGCGATATTAACAGAGACAATCCACAGAAACACGGTCTTTCCAGGCAACACAATGGCACTAAATTCATATGTTTCAATATTACTGTCAATGTGAATGGGCTGAATGCTCCTGTCAAAAGACACGGGTTCAGACTGGGTAAAAAAGCAGGACCCACCCGTATGCTGTCTACAAGAGACTCATTTTGACACCCCCAGATTCAAAGTGAGGGGATGGAGAACAATTTACCATACCAACAGACCTCAAAGAAAGCTGGTGTAGCAATTCTCATTTCTGATTAATTAAATTTTAAACCAAAGGCTGCAGTAAGAGATGTAAAGGGACACTTAAAGGGTCTGTCCAACTAGAAAATCTAGCGATTGTAAATATCTATGCCCCCAACATGGAAGCAGCCAGCTACATAAACCAATAACCAAAATAAAGAACAATATTGATAATAATACATTAATAGTAGGCGATTTCAACACTCCACTCAGAGCAACAGACAGATCATCCAAGCAGAAGATCATCAAAGAAACAAGAGCTCTGAAGGACACATTCGACCAGCTGGACTTTGTAGATATACACAGAACATTCCATCCTAACACAACAGAATACTCATTCTTCTAGAGAGCACATGGAACTTTCTCCAGAAGAGACCACACACCTGGTTAAAACTCGGGCCTCAGTCAATGCCGAAAGACTGGGATCCTTCCCTGTGCATTCTCAGACCACAGTGCTTTGAAGCTGGAACTCAACCACAAGGAAAAATTTGGAAGGAACGTAAACACTTGGATGTTAAAAAGCACCCTGCTAAAGAAAGAATGGGTCAACCAGGAAATTAAAGAAGAACTTAAACAATCCATGCAAACCAATGAAAATGAAAACATGTTGGTTCAAAAGCTACGGGACACTGCAGTGGTGGTCCTGAGAGGGAAGTACACAGCCATCCAAGCCTCTCAAAAAATCAGAAAAATCCCAAATGCACAAGCTAACCTTACACCTAAAGGAGACAGAGAAAGAACAGCAAATAAAGCTGAAACCAAGCAGAAGAAAAATAGCAAATATTAGAGCAGAAATCAGTGAAACAGATTTCCGCTAGAAGAACAATAGAACAGATCAACGAAACTAGAAGCTGGTTCTTTGGAAGAATTAATAAGAATGATAAACACCTAGCCAGACTTATAAAAGGAAAAGAGAAAGGGCCCAAATTAATAAATTCATGAAGAAAGAGAAGAAATCACAACCAATACCTAGGAAATAGAGACAATAATTAGATCTTATTGCCACCAGCTGCATGCCAACAAACTAGGCAATCTGGAAGAAATGGATGCATTCCTGGACACTTATAAACCACTAAGACTGAAACAGGAAGAAATAGACAATCTGAACAGATCCATAACCAGCAAGGAAATTGAAACAGTAATCAAAAACCTCCCAAAAAACAAGAGTCCAGGACCAAATGACTTCCCAAGGCAAATTCCACCATTTATTTTTTTATTATTATTTTTTAAGATTTTATTTACTTATTTGTCAGAGAGGGAAAGACAGCACGTGCATGCACAAGCAGAGGAAGCAGCAGGCAAAGGGAGGAGCAGACTCCCTGCTGAGCAGGGAGCCCAGTGCAGGACTCGATCTCAGGGCTCTGGGATCATGACCTGAGCGGAAAGCCGACACTTAACACACTGAGCCACCCAGGCCTCTCTCTACCAAACATTTAAAGAAATCATCATCCTTCTCTCTCTCTCTGCCTGCCTCTCTGCCTACTTATGATCTCTGTCAAATAAATAATAAAATCTTTTTTAAAAAATTAAAAAAAAAACAAAAAAACAAGGTGCCTGGGTGGCTCAGTGGGTTAAAGCCTCTGCCTTCTGCTCGGGTCATGATCCCGGGGTCCTGGGATCAAGCCCCGCATCAGGCTCTCTGCTCAGCAGGGAGCCTGCCTCTCTGCCTACTTGTGATCTCTGTCAAATAAATAAATAAAATCTTTCAAAAATAAAAAATAAAAAAAATAAAGAAGAAATCATACCTATTCTACTAAAGCTGTTCCAAAGAATAGAAATGGAAGGAAAACTTCTAAACTCATTCTATGAGGCCAACATTACCTTGATCCCAAAATGAGACAAAGACCACATCAAAAAGGAGAATTACAGACCGATATCCCTGATGAACATGGATGCCAAAATACTCAACAAGACCCTAGCCAATAGGATCCAACAGTACACTAAAAGGATTATTCACCATCACCAGATAGGATTTACTCTTGGGATGCAAGGGTGGTTCAACATTCGCAAATCAATCAACATGATAGATCATGTTAACAAAAGAGACAAAAACCATTTGATCCCCTCAACTGATGCAGAGAAAGCATTCAACAAAGTACAGCATCCTTTCCTGATTAAAACTCTTCAAAATATAGGGATAGAAGAAACATACCTTAATACCATAAAAGCTGCTATGAAAAGCCCACAGCAAATATCATTCTCAACGGGGAAAAACTGAGAGCTTTTCCCTTTAGGTCAGGAACACAACAGGGATGCCCACTCTCACCACTGTTGTTCAACATAGTACCAGAAATCCTAGCCATAGCAGTCAGACAACAAACAGAAATAAAAGGCATTCAAATTGGCAAAGAAGAAGTCAAACTCTCTCTCTTCGCAGATGACACAACACTTTATGTGGAAAACCCAAAAGAATCCACCCCTAAACTACCAGAACTCATAGCAGTTCAACATGGCAGGATACAAAACTGACGCCTAGAAATCAGCCGCCTCTCTCTGCACTAACAGCGTGGGTGAAGAAAGAAATTAAGGAATCGATTCCATTTACAATAGCACCAAGAACCGTAAGATACCTTGCAATAACCCTAACCAAAGAGGTAAAGGATCTGTACTCGAGGAACTATAGAACCCTCAGGAAAGAAATTGAAGACGACACAGAAAGATGGAAAAGCATTCCATGCTCATGGATTGGAATAAACACTGTGAAAACGTCTAAGCTAGCTACCGAGAGCCATCTGTTGTTTCAAAGTAATCTCTATCAAAATACTATTGACGTTTTTCACAGAGTTGAAAACAAACCACCCTAAAATGGATGGAATCAGAAAAGACCCTGAATAGCCATGGGATTGTTGAAAAAGAAAACCAAAGCTAGAGGCATTGTCCCTGACTTCAAGCTGTATCACAAAGTTGTGATCATCAAGACAGCATGGTATTGGCACAAAAACAGACACATAGACAAGTGGAAGAGAACAGAGAAACCAGAAATTTCTGTACTATTCTTGCAACTTTTCTATAAGCATGAAATTATTTCAAAATGAAAAATACATTCCATTTATTTCACTTATATATTTCTTATATGTAAGTCTAAGAAGTCTATGTCATAAAACATCTCTTTAAATAAATATATTCTTCCATCAGTACAAAAATTCTAAGCGATAAAGCACCATGCCAGTTATCTGGTAGTGTGTTTTATTTTTAGTTGTAGACAAAATGACAATGTATCAGACAACCAATGGAATCTTATTATTCAAGGAAATAATGATTCCAAAGTTTCATAGGAAAATACTGCCTGTTGATGAAAAAGGAAAAACTAATCCTGCCATATTTTCTCAGTACAAAAAGTCAAAATCACAATCACAAAATCATCATGAATACCTTGTGTTGCTAGAATAATCCCACATGGCCACATCTAGGAGGCTCCGAACCCAGGTTTTAGAGGGCTCCTTAAGAAATTTTTGTTGGTAGATCCCCACAACAAGATCTTCTACAGTGAGCAGTTCTAGATCTTGCCTGATTTCTTCCATTGGTAAAAAGAAAAAGACAAACAATTTCTGAATTTAGGCACATAGAACACGTACACCAAAATGGAAATACAGATGTTATAACGCACTTCAACAGTGACCTAGTTTTACTTACTTGATGTCTTTGCCATATGCTTCAAACACCAGTTGACTCTGGCTCTGTCATCAGACTGGAGAAGGGAAAAAATTTACTTGTATTTTCTCCTACACTGAGTTAATTTTAATCAATTGCTGTCCTTTCAGACTGGGGTGGTGGGGGTGGCAGGAAGGGAAAGACTAAAGAGTTTGTGACAACTAAATGAGAACCATAAAAAAGAGCATCATATATTTTAAAAAACTGCTGCTTTTAATAACCAGTTACATTTATAAAGCAGTGCTAACAGACTCTGTGAAAAACAAAGGAAATCTAGGGTAGGCACATGACAAAACCAATGCTCAGAAAAAGATAAGGTAATCTGTTCATGGTTACACTAAAATAGTCAGGTTAAAACCCAGTTCTTCGACTCTTAGCTAAAAGAATTTAGACAAAATAAAGAATAAAGGCTCTCCAAAGATTACAAAAGAGGATCAAGAGATTGCTACAAAAAGTTTTAAATAAACAGTAATCTTACTTAGAAGGACAGATGTACAGATTAGAACACCCTTTCAGAGTAAAAAAAAATACTGAGAAGATATTTCAGCAGGAGAAACTAAAAAAAGGAGTTCAAAGTAGAAATGCATTCAGCTTTTGCAGTGTTCAGAATCCCTCTAATGCCACAGAAACTATACCTAATCCCATTCTAAACAATTCAGAATGAACATGTTTTAACACACACAGCTAACAAGCAAACTCACTTTCTTTGGGTACCTTTCATGGATCTTTCAGTATCTAAGTGGATGCCTTAATAAAAAATTCTAACAATGAAATTACCTTGCAGTAGATAGGTGGCCAGTTTCCTGGGTTTGGATGAATAAACCTATAAAGGTTTTGTAACACAGCTGCTTGGTCATGCCCAGATTCAAAGTTTGAAATAGGAATCTTGTGACTAGAATCACCTGAAGGGAATAAAAAGGAGGAAGCAGTTCAAAATTTGACCAAAACAAGTATTGCAAAGTGGGTAAGGAAGTAGGGGTACAGGAAGACAGTACTCAGTAACTCATATTTAAGCACTTGTACCAAGCCTAATTATGGTTACATACTTTACATAATTTATGCCATAATCTTATGAGAAAGGGGATATACACATATTAGAGAAGACACAACTGACAATCACAGAAGTTAGCACGGTAGGTTAATAGTTGGCAAGCAACAGAGTCAAGACTCAAATCCAGATTTAAGTGACCAAGCCTATACGTTTTCACTATTCCCATCTGCCTTTTATGAATATGGTTTATAGATAAAGCTGGAGAACATTATAGCAATGGCTGCTTTTTAAAAGGCTATATGATTAAGATTTCCACTTCCAGTAAAAAAATAAAATAAAATAAAATAAAAAATAAAAATAAATGGACCAAGTAATTCAGACTAACCTCCCACAAACATTTAATGTATCTGAGGATATCAAGAGTACACACAATAGCAAGAAATTATTAGATCCAGATGCAAGAGAATATAGGAATCCAGAGAGGCTCTCCAGACAGACTCCTTCGAGGGCAGTTTTTCCCCAGCAGCTACCTCCCAATTCCAGAAGAGGAAATTGATTAGCTGAGAGGTGTTTTTTTTTTTTTTTCCAAAGATTTTATTTATTTGACATACAGAGAGAGATCACAAGTAGGCAGAGAGGCAGGCAGAGAGAGAGGAGGAAGCAGGCTCCCCGCTGAGCAGAGAGCCCAATGCGGGGCTTGATCCCAGGACCCCGAGATCATGACCTGAGCTGAAGGCAGAGGCTTTAACCCACGGAGCCACCCAGGCACCCCTGAGAAGTGTGCTTTTGACAGCTTTTGGGACCTGGTCTGCTAGGACCCCAGCTATCTAGCAAAAGCAAACATAAATCCTCTCTGGATGAAGAGGACATCATTCTAAGCCTCAAATTACTTTAAAATCATTTTTTTTCAGTGTGGCAGGGGAAAGACTGGACAGGAAGATGGGAGAGGAGAAACCTGAGAAGCCATGGTAAGCTGGGCCCCTGGAGTAGCGGAGGGGAAAGCTCGTCATGTGCTGAGAAGTGAGCAGCTAAAGCAGCAGCTTGCAGATGTCCCAGTAAAGCCTACAAAGATCTCCAAGTTTGGATTTGCCATAGGTAGACACAAGACAAAGAAAGCCTCAGCCATAGCCATCAAAATTGAACCAAATAAGCCTAAAAAAATGGTTTCAACTCTTGGTCCAAAAACCTTTTCAGCAGCAGCAGCTTTTAAGGAAAAGGAAGACTGAACCAGAGGAAAGGCCTCCAGAAGCAAAGATGAGAATGAAGAGTATTGGAAGGGACACACCTACATCAGCAGGACCAACTCCTTCAATAAAGAAAAAGTATGATTTCTCTGATAACCGGAAGCTATGGGAGTGAAATATAAAATCTCACCTCAGAAATTTCCATGACCAAGACAAATGATGTTTCGAAAGTGGACTGTGGTATGGATGTAAAGTTAAAAGGAATAGTTTCTTTTTTTAAAGAATGGTAAAAGAATATTCTCAGAGCCACTTTTTTTTTTTTTAAAGATTGGGTGGTGGTACACAAGAGTTTGAAATTAGAGTTAATTTATGTTTTGTATTCAGATTTCAAGACATTTGCTAATTTTGTAGTATCATGTGATTAGTTTCCAAAAGGTTACAGATAAGGAAAAAAAAATCAAATGGTATTTTTCTAAGAATTACATATTTTTAGACACAACTATTAGCACATTAAAAGGAAAAGAAAAGTTATTGTCTACTTAAACTGCAGAATTACTCTTAACTCCCTTATTAACCCAAACCGGCTCCCAGGAACAGCTATATAGAGAGGGAGTGTTGTACTGGAAGGAAAATGTTGCTGGAATATATTAGATATAATTAAAGTACAGCTTTTTCCTAATAGCCATTTATTTTAAGTCAACAAACAAGATATTGCACTATCAGTTGGTACAGATGCTTAGCTCTTTAAAATTTTTTTAAAATTTTATGTAAATTGTTGAGTATTTGAAATAACCCACTTCACCTGAATGGGTCTTGTCTACCTTCATTAGTGTTTAAAGACCATTTGCTACCAAAGTAAATCAGTATTTTTAATGTGCTTCCCTTAGTTTTTGTTATTAGCTAGTTCTTGTAAGCATTTCCACCAAATCCTGAGGTGAATCACAAGGAAGCTTTCTTCAAATACAAATCACCACCAAAAATTTAAATTTATATATAATAAATATTTGGCTGTATTTTTTTTAAAAAGATAAAACCAAAAAAGTAACATTTTATGAAGATGAAAAGGAGAATGATTTACTTTCTGCAACTCTGTTAAAGCTTAAGTTACTAACTTGTGAAAGTGAATTTGGACTTAATACAAGAATTCTTATTTTAGCACAGTAATATGCCTTGAACTGTAT
This sequence comes from Lontra canadensis, assembly GCF_010015895.1. Taxonomy (NCBI): domain Eukaryota; kingdom Metazoa; phylum Chordata; class Mammalia; order Carnivora; family Mustelidae; genus Lontra; species Lontra canadensis. The sequence continues at coordinate 18,030,163 of NW_022631018.1, read as the reverse complement.
ACATATTAATCAATGGCCCCTCAAAAGTATAGTTTAGGTACTAAAGATAAAAGAAAATGCATCTTTAAGCATATCTTATGGAATCTTTGACCACATATATGTTGTTAGACCTATGTATTGTAGGGTTTTAAAAAAAATTTTGTATACGGAATTTTTTCATGTGATAGTTAAACACATCTTTAAAAGCACAGTCACAGATAAGAAACAGTATATGATTTCCTTGAAAACTCCTGCAATGTTTAATTTGGAGGCAGCTTCATACTATTTTATTGGTGATAACTACTGGCTGAGTTCTTTTAACAGGTAATTGAGAAGCAACTCATATATATTCCTAACACTTTGTTCATTTGCATTTTAGAGTAAGCCCCAAATAAAACAATGGAAATGTATATAGAACTATTAGTTCTTACATGGTTTAATTATATCAAGATACATGAACTCAACTTGCTTTAAGATAAGCAAACTTTCCACTTTTGTCCAATTCACTGTTTCTGTTAAAATAACATCCCTCCATGGGCGGAAAAAAAAAAAAATAACATAACATCCCTCTCCTACGTGCTCTTTTCTTGACTCAAATGAAGTATTAACCTAAGGTCAAAACGTGAGAAAAACGACTGATACCAGTGTCTTTACGACAATACCAGTAAATCTGGGGCACCTCTATGGCTCAGTTGGTTATGTGTCCAACTCTTGATTTCTTTGGTCATGATCTTGGGGTCCCAAGATTGAACCCCATGCTGGGCTCCAAGCTCAATGGGGAGTCTGCTCAAGATTCTCTCTCTCCCTCTCCTTCCTCCTGCTCTAAAATAAATCTTAAATACCAATAAATCTGTCATACTCAAAACCAATTTTTTTCAGTCTATATGAATAAACAGGTATATGAAGAAAAAAGGATGAAACCAAACCAAATTTGACAGGAAGAGATCCAAAGGCATTCCAGCTACCCAAGTTATTCAGCACCGATTTTAAATAATCATGCTTATATCTGAGGAGATCAAATTATTAATTTCAGCATATAGTTATAAAAAAAGGATACAGAAGATACAATTGCTGATAATGACAGATTAGAGAAAAGCTGAATAAATGAAACACCTGCTTGAAAGCACTGCTGAGATAAAACTGCAGTAAGGAATTACAGGTCCAAAATCCAGGAGAGGAAGAAATGCTGGAGAGCCTGATTCTGGCATTTGGGTTCATTGGTAATCTGGGCATTTACCAGCTCTGGAAGAGGAGATTTAGAGTCCAAGAAAATGAACAGTTCTCAACAGACCTGGACTTGAAAGAATTAAAAATATTACTCCAAAGACCCTTGCTGGCTACATCAGTGGAGCAGGTTTTGACTCTTGGTCTTTGGGTTGTGGGTTCAAGCCCCATGTTGAGTATAGAGATTACTTAAAAATAATATCTTCAAAAAATATTACTCCAATATTAAATACCTTTTCATTACATACTTAATATATACAATTGTCTTCTGTTTTCCATTGTTTATGCCATGAAGTCAATTACAAATTTCACAGATGATCCTTTGGTGGTAATCTACTGTTCCCCATTTTTTATTTTTTTTAAAGATTTTATTTATTTATTTGTCAGAGAGAGAGAGCGAGAGAGCGAGAGTGAGCACAGGCAGATAGAGCGGCAGGCAGAGGCAGAGCGAGAAGCAGGCTCCCTGCTGAGCAAGGAGCCCGATGTGGGACTCGATCCCAGGACTCTGGGATCATGACCTGAGCCGAAGGCAACCGCTTAACCAACTGAGCCACCCAGGCGTCCCTGTTCCCCATTTTTTAGAGATCAACTAGGAATAGATGGCATTCTTAAAATATCTGAACCCAATTTTGTATTATCTCAATCTCTGAAATTGGATTAAGGTACTCTCAGATGGCTAGCGGCAGCAGCCTTCTGACAAAAATCAATCATAATTTTTTAAGAGGAATAACAAGTTTTTATATCTACTGTTCAGCACTGAAAAATAATGAGACATAAGAAGAGATCTGATACCTTGACTGAACATCAAGATAACCAACAGATCCATAAAGAAGATCTCTATAATAGGGTTATCAGACAGACGACTTTATATGTTCAGGAAAATAAAAAATATTGATAATTTCAGCAAAACCATTAAAAAATAACCCAAGGTAAATTAAAAAAACTGAAGACACATTCTCTAACCCATGTTAGGATGGCAAAATATTAGCAAACCAGTTTATTTAAGAGCTATATAGGGACTATGCTCAGTTTACCGCTGGAATGGAAGACTGGTTAGCAAATTACTAGATGAACAAAAGACACAAATCACGTGAGACACCAAAAAACCACTCACTATAATGTGCAACTGGTATCTCTAACCAAACTGGGAATAGAAGGGAACTTCTTTACCAGGATCAAGAGTGCATACAAAACATGAGAAGGAAAAAAACAAAAAGCACAGTGAACAACATACTCACTGGTGAAACATTAGAAACTATAGAGTTCTTAGCCAGCACCTTAGACAAATTTTTTTTAAAAATTTTAAAAGTTTTAAATAAAAAAATAGATTAGAAAAAAGTCATTTCACAGATAGGACTATATAAGGAATTCACTAAAAACTCAATTATAGCTTAGCAATGGCTAAATAAAACTAAAATGCAAAAGTAAATAAAAATATAATTTTAAGAGATATCACTTATAACAAAATTTATAAGCTATAAATTTAACAAGATATTAAGATCACTGTGAAGAAAATTTTAATTATTGTAAGGCATTACAGATCTAAAAAAATAAGAGTAGACCCCTGTTCAAAGATAGAATATCAAGAAGCTGCCAGTTTTCTCCAAAATGATCTGAAGATTTAAAGGTAATCAAAAAGTCAAGAATAATGTTCTAAAACAAAGTCCAGAAGCTTGGCTAAGTATTAAAATATTGTGTTTAACAGTATAGATACCCAAAACCAAGTAGACCAATAGAACAAAATAAGATATGGAAAAGACGCAGGCATCAAGAGAAATGTGGCACCACATACTGACAAACAAACGGATTATTGGATAAATGATGTGGAGACAATGGATTATCCACGTGAGAAAAAAAAAAAATCTCTACTTCACACCATACAGAAGTCAATGTCAGGTGAATTAAGAACTTGGATATGAAAAACAAAACTTAAAAACTATCCTCTATGGCTTTCAAGTAAAAGAGAATTAAGATACCAAAACCCCTCAAAACATAAGGGAAAAGATTGATACATTTACTAAATTAAAAAAATAAAAACTATTTTCATTAAAAGACACCATAATGACATAAAAACAATAAAAAAAAACACAAGGCACAAACTGAAACATAGGTATCTGCACGTAAATCAATAAGCAGGTACATAATAAAATTCCACAAACCAATATAAAGGACAATCCAATAGAAAAATTGCGAAAAGGCAATGTTGAGTTTAAAAAATAAAGTTACAGAAACACATAATATTAATTATATAAAAGTTCAAAAAAGCAAAATTAAATACATAAATTAAATATGTATTCACAAGATGGCTGTCGGGCTCAGTTGGTTAAGCGTCCAACTCTAGATTTCAGTTCAGGTCATGATCTCAGGGTCATGAGTTTGAGCCCCAAGTCGGGCTCCACATTGGGCACAAAGCCTGCTAAAGATTCTCTCTCCCTTGGCCCCTCCCCTCCACCGCCCCCAAACCTCTGCTCATGCACATGCTCTCACTCTCTCTCAAAAAGAAAAAAAAAAAAAAGTATTCAAAATAAAACTATTCAGAAAAGAAATGACTAGCACAAAATTCCAAAAAGTGTCTCTGTTATAAAGAGGGAAGGGGATGCAATCAAGGAGAGATAGAATGACCCTCGCTGATAGCTCACTGCTCTTGATATCATTCTTTGTATATGAAGATTCTAAAAGCAGCCAGACCTTTTGTAGAGGAAGCTGCAATCAGTTTTCAAAGCTTTGTTTTAAAGCAGAACTTCTCTCAAGAAAATTAAGCAATAATATGTAATCAGAATTCTTGAAGTGGGGGAGACTGAGGACAAAGACCTCTCAACCCTACAAATTTATACAGAACCTGAAGTACAGCTTCCAAGAAAAACATGGCAGTGAGGGTGGGGAGATCAATAGATTCTATATCAATACCTTTTCCGGATTTGAAATTCTTTGATTCTAACGTGCTAAACCTAATGCCCATCTATGAAGTCTTCAGTTGCTCTCACTTACGCGATTTCATAAAGGGTCAGAGAACAGCACGGGAGCATGTGAAAGATCTACACGCACATTCCTTAGCTTCTACTCACTCTTCATCCACACGTACGTCTGCTTCAGTGTATATTCCTCTATGAAAAATCATCTTTTCCTAAGCATCAGGCTGATTACATCAGCATAAGCATTTTTTTTTAAAGATTTTATTTGACAGAGATCGCACGTAGGCAGAGAGGCAGGCAGAGAGAGAGGGAAGCAGGCTCTCCACCGAGCAGAGAGCACAATGCGGGCTCGATCCCAGGACTCTGGGATCATGACCCGAGCTGAAGGCAGAGGCTTTAACCCACTGAGCCACCCAGGCGCCCCAGCATAAGCATTTTTAGTTATTATGTCAACATGGCCATCCCTTTAATACAATCATTTATTTACCTTCTTTATCTGGCACACTTCCGAGGGTTATCAAGTTGGCAATTTAAGGCCTGTCTAAATTGGTGAGCTCCAAAGTGGCTTACCAATGAACTTTCCTGAGTGAGACTGTGATCAATTTTAAGTAGTTTGAAAAATAAGTTAAGAAAACATTCCTAGAATCTTTAATAGGTTTCTGTTAAACTGGTTAACTTGAAAATGTAAAAATAAGCCTTAAAAACTGTTTTAAAATCAAGTATTTATCAGAACCAAAATAATAAACAGTAAAGCCAGTGGCACTCTCACAAATGAGTCTGGCAAATAGCAAGGATTCCAATGCACTCAAAGATGAACAAACCAGAAACAGCTTAAGTAAAAATGTAGTTAATTCACCAGCTAAACTTCTGTTTTTGTCTTATCACCACGTATTTGGTGAATAACCTCAGAGGATGTAACACATGGGGAGATTAGCTCGGTTCACACTTCAAAATCTACAACGGAATTTTTCTTCTGTATTATAAACTGTTTTTCACTCAAAGCTATAAAGGGACCAACTAAAAAAATTTGCCCTTGCCTTGTTCCAAAGTCTACTGCCCTGATTCCAAGCAGGCAAGCAAATAAAAAGGTCTAGTACATATTTTTCACTAAGACCAGTAAAAACTCAAAAGACATAACCAAAGGGATTCTAAAATATTCTCTTCATTTGTAAAGAACAGCATTACAAATAAAATAGCTGCTTGTTATAGCAGATTTGAAAAACTGACTTCTAATTGTTGTCTAACTGCTAGTTGTCTACATTTTTAAGTTAAAAAAACAACTTATTAAAACAATGACACTTTTGAATGTAAGTTAAAAATAAAACTATTATGATTTTCATTCTAATCACAGAGGAAACTAGTTAAAACCTAGTTCGTAGAAGAGTTTAGTTCAGAGCTTAGGTACACAGTCATATACTTTGGTATCCCGTAAGTCTATTTAATTTTAAAGTTTTAAAGTTTTGGAAGTTTTTAAGGATCACATACTCTATCTACCATTTCTATGAGGATTCTCCAACAATAAGGATGTTATTCCCCCACCTTAAGTTTTGTGTGTCCATGTAAAGCAGTAACTCTTTTTTTTTTTAAGATTTTATTTATTTATTTGACAGAGATCACAAGTAGGCAGAGAGGCAGACAGAGAGAGAGGGGGAAGCAGGCTCCCTGCTAAGCAGAGAGCCAGATGCAAGGCTTGATCCCAGGACCCTGAGACCATGACCTGAGCCAAAGGCAGAAGCTTAACCCTCTGAGCCATCCAGGTGCCCTAAAGCAGTAAGTCTTAACCAGGTACAGACACATTCAGTGCCTATTATTCTACCCCATTCCCTTATACTTACTTGCAGCTTGACAATGAAACCGAAATCCTCGTGGAATTTCACCTGTAATACAAAATATTTTATTGAGAGAAGCCCTCTGGTTTTGCTATCGTCATGCATCATAGGATGACCAAATCATAACGCAGATAGGTAATGGCTACTGCTATGTGAAAATACAAAAAAATTAAACTTTCATAGAAGTTATTGTTTTTCTTCACCAAAGAATGAGAACTATTAAAAAGAATTTTGGTATATTATCTAAACTACTTTAAAAAGGAAATTACTCCTTACAGAAAAGAAATAGTAGATAAAGAGGCCCCTTAACATGACACATGCACCCGAATGTTTATAGCAGCAAAGTCCACAACAGCCAAACTATGGAAGGAACCTAGATGTCCATCAACCGATGAATGGATAAAGAAGACATGGTGTATATATATATAATGAATACTATGCAGCCATTAAAAACCCCGAAATCTTGCCATTTGCAATGGCATGGATGGAACTAGAGGGTATTATGCTAAGCAAAATAAGTCAATCAAAGACAGATGATTATCATATGATCTCTCTGATATGAGGAATTTGAGAGGCAGGGTGGGGGTTGGGGGGGTAGGGAGGGAAAAAATGAAACAAGATGGGACCAGGGAGGGAGACAAACCGTAAGAGACTCTTAATTTCAGGAAACAAACTGAGGATTCCTGGAGGAGAGGAGGGTGGTAGGGATGGGGTGGCTGGGTGATGGATACTGGGGAGGGTATGTGCTATGGTGAGTGCTGTAAATTGTGTAAGAATGATGATTCACAGACCTGTATCCCTGAAACAAATAATACATTATAGGTTAATAAAGTAAAAATTTAAAAAAATTTAAAAAGAGGCCCCTTAACATAGGGCCTCATGTACGTATAGCTTTAAAAAAAAGTCTCTAAATTCAATCTTTTTAATGTGTTACAACTGTATAAAGAAACACAGTTATTAATTTATCCTAAGCAGCAGCTCTCACAAGTGTGAGCAGGATGATTAGTTTCTCTGTCATGAAAACACAAGAAAAAGCACTGGATTATTCTAATGAATTTTAAAGCAACTGACAAAACTAAAGATGAAGTTCTTTTTTTCCCCAATCTCTACCCTCCCTTCACTCTTCTCCCTATAGATTTCTCCTACTTGCCTTTAAAGGTATACTGGTCCTGTAACTACCCTCTTGGGAGCCTAACTGAATCCTATGCCTTCGCTACTACTTGGTTTGCAGGGGTGGAAAACCCTGAAGAGCTGTTGAGAACATCTGAGAGACTCTCAAGTATTAGACTATTTCCATACCTTCCCTTGTATTCCTCAGACCAGTCTACAATAGGTATTATTGCCACTTTACAGATAAGCTAATAAGTTCAGAAAGGTTAATAACTTTGCTCAAAACAACCACAAAACAACAAAAACGAAACAACAAAGTTACAAAAGTGATGTCCAAAGTGAGGGATGGATTAAAGAAATAAAAGAGCAAAGGCATAAAAAACTTTTAAAAAATTCCAAGATGCAAGGCCACAGGTAAGCAAACAACAAACACATTTTCAGGCATACTATCCACCCAATTCTAACATTCTCTTGAGGTTAAAAACTTAAACTAAAAAGCTTTGTGTAAACACCTAGTTCAACCAATTATGATGAGGTCTTTATTACACTTTAAGAACTATATGTCAGCTCTTAAGAAAACAAATACTGTTAAGTAAAGTCAAGATCAAATGCATAGTGTTTTAAGATTTAGCATCTAGGGACGCCTGGGTGGCTCGGTTGGTTGAGCGGCTGCCTTCATTCAGCTCAAGTCATGATCCCAGCGTCCTGGGATCCAGTCCCACATTGGGCTCCTTGCTCAGCGGGGAGCCTGCTTCTCCCTCTGCCTCTGCTCATTCTCTCTGAGAAATAAATAAATAAAATCTTATAAAAAAAAAAAAGGATTTATCATCTACTCACTCCGACTACTTACCAGGATTTATAAACCTATGGAAATCAGCCATAATACCTTCCTGGAGAGAGTATTTCACACAGCCTATTTCACAAGGGAGGAAGCGCTGTGCACAGTGCGGAGGTAGCTCGCCATGGCTAAAAATGTTCAAAAAATAGAAAATGCCTCCAAGGAGAGCTAAAAAGAAATAAATAAAAAGAAAAAAAAAGATAAGACCACACAAACAGTTGTGAATTAACTCCTCCACAAAAGCAAAAGTTTTAGAACCATTTTCCTTGTGTTCCTATAATCCTAAGAGCTGGAAAAGAGAAAACTGATCATTTGTACCAGATAAATGAATCAAAATTTTTATAATTACACTTATCAAGAATTACAATGGTAACCACTCTGCATGAAGCAACAAAATTATTCAAACTTGCAGCCAGCTCTACATAATTTGGCTAAACATAAGCCCTGAATTTTAGGAATGACTTAAGAAAAGCTGTGACCCATATTCAACAAATATGAGAGGTTCGGGAAATAAAGCCAAGTAGAATCAGTATAGAAAAAATCTGATATAAACTATGGACAATTTAGCCAATATACACAAGAGCACCAATAAACACTCTAGAGGAAGGAAGAAATATGAGAATGTGAAGAGTCTTACTTAACAGGACTGGCCACGTTTAAGACTGTTAAAAGTTTATTAATCTTCAACAAATTCAGAACACAAAACAGCCAGAAGGAATAACGAGGATTCTTATTAGGTAAGTTCTTTTCTAGGCTAGCTCAATAGTTCAACCTTTTATAATTTATATGTATTTAAGGGTCTAGCTATAAGCACTTAAATATATGAAATATATTTATTAACATAAAAAGCGGTTATTAACCACAAGACCAGATTTTTTGTACAAAACACAACAAAATCTCTCCGCTGTTATTTCAACAAATGCAAATTACCCGAACTTTCACAACTTTAGCACCACCATATTCGAACACTTGTAGTCAATTACTCTGAAATGCAGGATCAAAATGAACAGAACACATAATTACTGATCACTATATCACAGTGTCTTGAGCACCCACATTTATCTAAGTGTTTTGCTTTTAGGATTACTCTACCTTGATCACTTTTTAGAGACAAATTTGAAATATCAGGGGGTGAAACATTCTGCCTTGGTACAAGCATGCCTGGCCACCTCAGTGGAGTGGAAACAGGTTTCTAAAGAGGAAGAAAATAATTTGTCACATACTCAAACTCTTACTGGGCACTTTATACAAATATTTAAATTTAGCAAAATAACTGAAAAACAGTTCACAGATTACTTCAGTAATGAATGAGCCCAATGAGTAAATACGCACGTGTTTGTCAATACGTATTTGTCAATGACACCAACACCCAAAGACAGACAAGGGCAAAATCTATAAATATTCTGAATCAAAAGGTGAGTGGTAAACAACAATTCAGCTACTGCTGAAAACCATTTTCCCACTACCGATAATCTAAATTAATCCTACTGAGTCACAGAAGTGACCACGTGATTATAGATTTCTAATCTAAAATCATCCCACGGAGTCAATGAGCTCAGTGGCCAAAAGGACATCATTCGACAAAGTTCTCTAAATTGTTTTTCACTTAAAGTAACAACTCAATCATGCTGACCCAATGAGGTACATACACAAGACTCAATGAGGTATGTATACAACAGGGCTTACATTTTGAGGGGAAATGTCTTATAAGAAACTACAGTTTAAAAAAAAAAAAAAGGCAAGGTTCCCCTATATAAGTACAGTTCAACCGATTAGAGCTTCTACCCAAACATACACCTACAAAATAAAAAGCTCTCACACCAAAAGCAAGCAAAGCTCTCTTGAATTTCAACCCAATGTTGACAGTTTAAAGAATGGAATTTCACTATGTGAGAATGGAAAGAACCCGGGGCGGGGGCGGGGGGGGGGGGGGGGTCGACAATTACACTGAATTTCCCGATACAAATCAAGACAATTCTTATTGAGTACTTTATCCTTCTACTACGTGTGAGTTTACTCAAATCAGCTTCATTCCACTCTTACCCATAAGGCACACTCGCATTCGCCAGCATGGGCAGGTTTTGTTATTTCAACATTTTAAACACAGCAGCGTGCCTGGTTCCAGGTTCATTGAAAAAGAGAGAACGGTCCAAGCTACTTTTAAACATAAAATAGAGGGGGGGGGGTGTCTTTAATCATAAAGGGGTTTGAAAGGAACCCTCAGAGTTCATGTAGTACAAACCTTAAAACCAACCCTCTCATCATTGACCATGATTTATTGGATGCAGGTTTCCCAACAGGGATTCCCCCAGCCTTTCACCACCAAATAACAACACGTGCCCCAGTTAGGGAACCTGCTGGCTTTTTAACAGGCGCCCTAACACCAGGGGGAAAAAGAAAAGAAAAATTCTTCTTCGCACTCCGCGGAATCACCCACCAGCCCACCCTTGGCATTCACCCGCTCGCTCGCTCAGCATCTGGCCAACACGCCTGTGGCCCAGGCAGGGAGCGGCTCGTCTCGGGCCAACCTTACCTGCTTCTCCGAAGGCCCAGCGTCCCTTCCCTGGGCTGCTCTCCACTCTCGAGCCATTTCTGCATATTTCTCCTTTTCCTCCTCCCTCAAAAGCTTGGGGACATTTAAGGGGGTTGAGAAACGAGAGAAACAGCAATGAGTTCCGAGCGCCCTGGGCCCCAGAGGCGGAAGCGTAGACATTACAGGTGGTCCCGGCGCTGGTTTGCCCCACAGCGGGAACAGGGAGGCTTCCCTTCCCTCCAGCAGGGGCCAAGGCGTCACTGGCCTCCTCGTCGCCTCGCCCTCCCACTGCCCAACTGCCTGGTCTGCCCCCCCGGGAGTCCCCCTGCCCCCCACTGCCCCCAGTCTTACCGCCCAGTCAGCAGAGCAGTAGGGGATGGCATCAGCTACGCGAGCCACAGGCAGGCCTCGCCTCCGTAACTCGGGGATCTTCTCCTGCACAAAGAAATAGTAGGCATTACGGCTGGCCCTGCGGTTTGGCATGGCGAGCCAGGCCAGGATTCGACGTCGTGCGCCGGAGACACCACAAGCCGCCGGCGGCCTCGCCGGGCTCCCGCCCTTAGTAACCGAGGACGGCGCCTGCGCGCGAAGACCTCCAGCCCTCGACCAATCAGGGCGCGTTGCGCAGCCGCACTGGCCTTGCTGGGAGGAAAACAGCCTGAGACTGACTCGTGGGGCCGTGGGGGTGGGGTGGAGGGGGCGAGTGTGGTCACAGGTGCAAAGCATTCTGATTGGCTGGGATGAGGCGTTGGTGGGCGTGCTGTCACGTGGAAGGTCTGTACATTATTGCGTAATATGTGTCAAAGCCGGTAGAGGAAAAGAGGACCGGAGGGTGGTTCAAGGTGTTTCGTGTTTTATTACTGTAAAAGGCCGACTCTGTGCGGTGTTGGGTGGGGGACAGAGTGAGGAGCACGATAAACAAGATCTTTTCCTTTCGGAAGTTTACAGTCCGGTGGGGAGAGTTTGAGGGGAAGATGATAAAACAAGTGCAATCAACCAATGGGGGCTTTTGTCGGTTACTGCTTTTTGTGTTTCCCCCATTCTTAAGTTACACTAGTTATAGTTGTAAAGAATATTTTTTAAGGCAAATTTTAATGTATTAGGAAGAAAATGTACAATAAGAAGCTAGATTTAAATAATGTTCTTGAATAAAATTTTATAGGTTTCCTCATAAGGGTTGTGTCATTTTTTTGTTAGTTTTATTCCTGGTATGTATTTGGAGCTACTATGAAAGTTTTTGTTTCCACTGCATCTTCTTTGTTTTCTTTTTATTCTTTAAGTTTAATTTAGTTAACATATACTGTATTATTAGTAGAATTTAGTGATTCGTCTGTTGCCTGTAACACCCAGTGTTCATTACATCAAATGCCTTCCTTAATGCCCATCACCCAATTATCCCATGTCCCCAGCCACCTCCCCTCCAGCAACCCTGTTTGTTTTCTAGAGTTCAGCTTCTCTTATGGTTTGCTTTCCTATTTTAATCTTCTTTTATTTTTCCTTTTCTTTCCCTATGTTCATCTCTTTCATTTCTTAAATTCCACATGAGCGAAGTCAAATGGCATTTATCTTTCTCTGACTGACTTATTTCACTTGGCATAATACCCTCTAGTTCCACCTGCATCATTGCAAATGGCAAGATTTCATTCTTTTTGATGGCTGTGTAATATTACATAGTATATATACCAAAACTTCTTCATCCATTCATCAGTTGATGGACATTTCCCCTCTTTGCATAGTTTGGCTATTGTGGACATTGCTGTTATAAACATTGGGGTGCATGTGCCCCTTCAAATCACTGTGACTGAATGGGTCAACCAAGAAATTAAGAATTTAAAAAATACATAGGGGCAAATAAAAATGAAAACATGAAATTTCAGAATGTTTGGGCTGCACCAAAGGTGGTCCTAAGAGAGAAGTATATTACAATACAGACCTTTCTCAAGAAACAGGACAAGTCTTAAATATACAACCTAACATTACATCAAAAGGAGCTGGAAAAAGAACACCAAGTAAAGCTTAAATCCAGTAGGAGAAGAGAAATAATAAAGATTAGGGCAGAAATCAATGATATAGAAAAAAAAAAAAAAAAGAACAGGACAGACCAGCAAAACTAGGAGCTGGTTCCTTGAAAGAATTAATAAGATTAATAAACCCCTAGCCAGACTCACCAAAAAGAAAAGAGAAAGGACCCAAATTTTGAAAAATCATGAATGAAAGAGGAGAGATCACAACCAACACCAAGAAAATACAATTATAAGAACATATGAGCAACTATATGCCAACACATTAGGCAATCTGGAAGAAATGGATGCATTCCTGGGAACTTATAAACTACCAAAACTGAAACAGGAAGACATAGAAAACCTGAACGTACCCATAACCAGCAAAGAAATTGAAGCAGTCGTAAAAAGTGTCCCAACAAACAGGAGTCCAGGGCCAGATGGCTTCCCAGGGGAATTCTACCAAACATTTAAAGAACTAATACCTATTCTTCTGAAGTGGTTTCAAAAAATGGAAATGGAAGGGAAACTTCCAAACTCATTTTAGAGGTTAACATTACCTTGATCCCCAAACCAGACAAAGGCCCTACCAAAAAGGAGATTTACAGAGCACAGATGCAAAAATTCTCAACAAGATACTAGCCAGTAGGATCCAACAATGCATGAAAAGGATTATTCAGGGGCACCTGGGTGGCTCAGTGGGTTAGGCCTCTGCCTTCAGCTCGGGTCATGGTACCAGGGTCCTGGGATCGAGCCCCGCATCAGGCTCCCTCCTTAGTGGGGAGCCTGCTTTCCCCCTCTCTCTCTCTGCCTGCCTCTCTGCCTAGTTGTGATCTCTCTCTGTCAAATAAATAAATAAAATATTAAAGAAAAAAAAAAGAAAAGGATTATTCACCACACCCAAGTGGGATGTATTCCTGGGCTGTAAGGTTCAACATCTGCAAATCAATCGATTTGCACGATCGATTTTCACTACGTTAATTAACAAAAAGACAGGAGCCATAATAACCTCTCAATAGATGCAGAAAAGCATATGACAAAATACAGCATCCTTTCTTAATTAGATGCTCCCACAGTGTAGGGATAGAGGGAACATACCTCAATACCATAAAAGCTGTATATGAAAAGCCCACAACGAATTTCATTCTCAATGGGGAAAAACTGAAAGCTTTTCCCCCAAGGTCAGGAACACAACACAGATGTCCATTATCACCACTATTGTTCAACATAGTACTAGAGGTCCTAGCCTCAGCAATCAGACAACAAAAAGAAATAAAAGGCATCCAAATCAGCAAAGAAGTAGTTACAATAACTCTTACTGTCCTTATCTGTTGAGTCCATCATCTGTGTCGTTTCTGGGTCTGGTTCTACTGATTGGTTTTTCTCCTTACTGCTTCTTTGCAAGCTTGGTAAAATTTGATTTGATGACAATTGTAAATTTTTCCTTTTTGAATGCTGCATATTTTTGTATTTTTATAAATATTCTTGTGCTTTTTCTGGGACAGAGTTATGTTATGGAAACAGTTGGAAACCGTTGGAGTATAGTTTTTCCTTCTTTTTGAGTCTTGCTTTTATGCTTTGTAATTTGGTATCAGAGCAACCTTTAGGGCTAATTTTCTCCTTTGCTGATATAATACCCTTCTTAGTACTCTGCCTGACAACCCGTGAATTTGGAAGTTTTTCCGTTTTGGCTGATGGAAATACAAACTATTTCTAGCCCTGTGTGAATTTCAAGGATTGTTCCTTCTAATCCTTTCAGGTTGTTCTTTCTCTGGCACTGTGTAGTTTCCTCCCACACATGCACAGATCAGTATTCAGAAGGGAGATCCTTAGCACATTTCCAGAGCTCTTTCTTTTTACTGTTCTCTCTCTTCTGGTACTCTGCCCTGCAAGTTCTAGTCACTGGGGCCTACCTAGACACCAACTCCATCTCCTCAACCCCAGGGAGACCACAGGGTTCTACCTAGGTTACTCCTCCTGTTGCATTCTGGACACTCCCTCCAGACAGCATCCTGGGGCAATCACATGGCTCACCTTGTTTGTCTCTGTTCTTTCAGGGATTAGTCACCTCGGCTCCTTGATGTCTAGTGTCTGAAAACATTGTTTCATATATTTGATCAAACTTTTAGTTCTTTAAGATGCTGGATAAAGTCATTCCTTGTTATTCTACCTTGGCCAAGATTGCTTTACCTTATTTTGACATTTTAAAACAATATGTAGATTTAAGTGCTAAATTTTTCAATGTGTAATCAGGACAAATCTCTCTGAGGAGATGCCATTTAAAACAAGAAAGTGTGCGAAAGAATAGAGCCAATCATGTAAGGAATTTAAAAAGAGCATTCTAGGTGGAGGGAACAATTTACGTAATGGTCTCAGACAATAAATAGTTTGATGTATCATCAGAATAGACAGAAGATTGGTTGATGTTACAGTGTCCTCTCATGTGGAGAAGGCACATGCTGAGGATGGAGTGATGAGCAGGAATTTGGACATGGCAGTGTCAAGGGTTCAAGTATTACTAAGTGTGTGGGTGGTCTTTGAGGGATATTTTTTAAAAAGTGTCATAATATGGTTTACAGCTGAAGACCAGTCTTGTTACCATTTGGAGAATAGGTTCAAAGCAGTAAGAGTGGGCATAGGGTGACCAGATAGGAGATCTCTTCAGAAGTCCATGTGAGAGGTGATGGTGACCTAGAACAGAAAAGAAGCAGGAGAAATGAAAGGGAGATGATGGCTCCAAATTATACTTTGGGAAAAAAAAGAACTAACTGATGGATTAGATGTAGAAGTGAAAGAAGAGGAGGAATCCTAGGGTTTTGGCTTGAGTAAAGCAAGAACTGGGGGAGGGAGGACAGTGCTGGTACCAAAAAGGGTCCAATGCTCTTCCTAATTTCTATTACCTGCTCCTCTCCTTCTTTAATACAACTGATGTTTTCCTCAATCTTACTTACAGTAAAGTTCTATGTGAATGGATCAGTTTTCCCTCTTTCCGCCCAGATTGATCTTCTTATTCGGAAATTCTAGAGGGTGGTAGGTCTTGGCTGGGGTGTGAATGGCAGGGGGGATCAAGAATTTAGTTATAGATATGTTAATTTTGAAATGCCTCTTATACATTTAAGTGGAGATGTCAAGTAGGCAGTTGCAGTCTACGTCTGGTATTCTGCACTAGAGACAGAATTTGGAAGCAATTTGGACATAAAGTTGGTGCTTAAATTCATAGAAATGAAATAGATCACCTAGGCTGAGAGTGAAGAGAGGAAAAAAGTTTCTAGGATGGAGTCCTGGAGAACACCAGCATTTAGAAGTCAGAACAGGAAAACCCAGCAAAGATGACTAAAAAGGAATGTCTAAAGAAGCAACGAGAAAACCAGGGAAACCAAGACAAGAGGGTATTTACAAGAAGTGCCTCATTTATTCAATAAATATATATGGAAAGCCTATGGAGTACCAAACTTAGTTTTAGGGCCAAGAACACATTAAACATTACAAAACTTATAGTGAGGCATGCAAACAAGAAAGAAACAAACAACTATGTATATAATAAGATGTCTGAACATACTATTGGACAATAAATCTAGTGAAGAAAAATAATGCAGGATAAGGGAAGAGGCACTGATTGAAGGTGAAATTGAGGGTGGTCAGAAAAGGCCCTATTTGAGGAAATGAAATTAAGCAAACAGTGGAAGAAGTGAGGAAGCAAACTGTGAAGATGTCGGGCAAAGAGCCTTCCACGCAGAGTGAATAGCACAGGCAGAGACACCAAGATGGGCACATGTCAAGAATGAGTGAGGAACAGCAAAGCAAGTCTGTGGGTGCAGTGAGACAGGCAAGTAAGAAAATAGAGACGGTTTTGGAAAGGGGATTTGGGCCGAACCATGTGGCGTTACAAGGCCATTGTAAGAAACGTAGATTTCACCTATATAGGGAAGAAGCCACTGAAGACTTGAAGGACATCTACTATTTTTTTTTTTAACATGAAGTATGAAGAGATTTTCAACCGGGTTTTATGAAACCAAGAACACATGGCATTTTAGGAAAATATTTTTCCTAATGCTAGTTTTTCTTCTGATGCTCATTTAAGTTAAGGCCCTGACATTGTTCAGTGTGTATCCTGTGCTGATAATAATAGTAATCCTAGTTCATGTTCCTCGAAAGCTACTGTGTCAGACTCTGCTAAGCACTGCACGAGGGCCATCTCCTTTCTCCTTCTCACGGCAGTCTTGTGAAACAGATTATAGAATCATCCCCATTTTGCAGAACAGGAAATTGAGGCTTAGACTAGTAAAGTGACATCCCCAGCTTGCACAGCCCATGAGTGCCTCTGACCTCTATGAGATCCCTGCTTCTTAAGCGTTCTTATTCCAAGCTGTTCCTTATCGATACTCAAGGATGTTTATTACATAACGCTTTGCCAAAGCAAAAAGAGGGATTTCCAAGTTCCTCATCACCTCCAAATGTTGCCCAAGTGCACAACCATACTCAAGTAACTCCACCCAAAGCCTCGTTGATTCCTCTGCCTTGCTCACTCAGGCCATGTAGATCCTACCTTGTGTCTCCCTGCCTTGCCTCTCCCATTTAATGTTTGCTTCCCATTTCTGCTCCCCTGTAGCCTAGTTTTGGTGCTCATTCCTTTTTGGGCTCTTGTAATGAGCTCTCACACGGAAAAGGTTGTCTCTCTTTCCATGAATCCATCCTACACCCTGTGGCCAGAATAACTTGGCTGAAACACAGGTCTAATCTTGTTCTTCTCTGAGAAATCCTTGTGTGGTCCATAGCATGTGGAATTGAGTTCAGACCTGGTAGCCTGGCTCCCCTTGGTCTGACCTCAGCCTCCCTTTCGGGCCCTATTGCTGACCCTGCCCTTTGTAAAGCCATGTTACAGGCAGCAGAGCCCCTTCTGCACTGCGCCTGTTGCTTTTGTCTGCATGATCTCCTGCTCCATTTCTGCTTTTAGAAATTCTGCCCAGATCATGTTTGACACTTAGCTCAGGGATTACCTTTCCTTGAAGAGATCTCTGACCAGAACTCCTAGTGAGTAATTGACCCCTCTCTCTTTGTTCCACCACCATACCTGGCATTTGTCCTAAAATAAGTCCTGTCACACCCTCACAGTTAAAGACCATATGTCTGTCTCTTCCCCACACCAACATACACACATTGCTACATCTCACCTATAAACTCTTTGACATAAGGGACTGTGACTCATTCATCTTTAAATTCCTTTCATCTTCAATCTCTAGACAGCGTGGTATCTAGAATATAGTAGGTGCTCAATAATGTGTATGGACTAACTGAATGAATTCAGGGAAGAGAGAAGAAAAGATAAGGAAAAGCGAGGAAGAACTATAACAGTTTGCAACTAATTAGACAAAAATCCACATGGTTCCTCTCAGTGTCTAAGGCACCCACTGAGAACCGGGGTGGGAGTATGATATTACCAGTTCTATGGAAGAGCTTCAGGGAACAACGCCAACACAAAGGTCAGGGCTGCTGTTCTTTAACATTAGCTTTTGAGAGCCCACAAATGACCCCTCTTTTGTTTGAGCTGTTTCCTTTTATGCTCCGTGTTCCGGCTCTCTCATTCTAGCTCCCTTCCCTGCCTGTTCTCCGGGGGTGAGGTCATCAAATGACATACATCTTCTGGCTCACTTCCCTCTCTTAGGTCCCAACTTTGACCTGTGCCAGGGAAGAAAGGCTCTAGGAGAATTCTTAGGGCTGAAAAGCAATCCTCTGGCTTAATCATCAAGGCCTTGATAAAAATACAGGAAGACAGGCCCTCTTTCATCTTACCCTCTTAGGGCCAAAGGATACTGCTCCATCACTGAAATGGTCTCTGCTGCTGATCTGGGGGGCTGTTAATGTTGTTCAGGTCTCTAAAGGACATTAACATTGATGCAAAAAGAAACAAAAGGGGGTGCCTGGGTGGTGCAGTTGGTTGAGTCCAACTCTTGGTTTTGGCTCAGGTGGTGACCTTGGGGTCCAGGGATCAGTCCCAAGTTGGGCCGTGCACTCAGCATGGAGTTTGCTCAAAGCCTCTCTCTCCCTCTGCCTCTTCCCCCTACCCCTGCATGCGCTCTCTCTCAAATAAATAAGTAAATCCTAAAAAAAAACCACCAACAAAACAACAAACAAACAAAAACAACAACAAAAAGAAACAAAAGCAAAAACCAGAGAAAGGGCTCATGAAAAAGAAGCAAGCTTACTTCATCTTTGGCTCTGTAACTCACAAAGAAATTACAGTTGAACCCTCAGTCAGTAAGGGCTCCCAGGGCCTCGACTGCTCATAATTAACTTGATTAACTGCTTAAGATTGAGACAGAATGAGAGCAGGTGTACGCTTGGAGGCTTTGTATCTGGCTAAAGATACAGGCCTGACCAAACACCTGTCACTTCTTCTTTGTGCCTCTCTCCTTCCTCTAGGGATGTCCCAGAAACAGAATTGTGGCACAGTTGTATCTTTTGTCCAGCAACTTTTTCTATGTTGTATAAACATTAGAGAGTCTAGAAAATTAGGTAGAAGATAGAAACGAATGACAGTCCTACCCAGAGATAACCATTCTTAGTCTTCTGTTGTTTCCATTGCCTCTTTTAACTGCATTTCCCATATTTTGGACCATGCCGTAATACAGTTTTATGTTCTGCTCTTTTTTCTGTACATTGTCCTTGGAAATTGTCCTCTGCAGGGGAATTGTCATTAGAAAGCTAACTCAGGTGGAGGCTGCCCACTGTCAGTGGGGTCTAGCCTCCGAATGGGGCAGGCAGACACCATCTAATTCAGCACCCTACACCACTGTCACTGTCGTTTGCTTTGAAGCTTGAGACAGCAGGCCTTTGGGTTAAATCTGCTTCAAGTACATGGAATTTTCAGCACATTTTCCCAATCTTTTGCTTATTATATACTTACCACTGTTCTTCGCAGTACAGCTTTTTAAATTTTTTGGCTCTTGCATTCCACATTTGCATTTCCTTTCTTTAAAGCATTTTCTTAATGAAACAATTTATTCCTCAATCTGAAAGGGCTTCCAGATTGAAAATGTTTCTAGTTTCCAGTATAGAGCACCTAGAATCTCCAATTTTTTTCAGTTCTTTGCTTCAATTTGGATTTTTTAAAACTTATAAGTCACTGAAGGTGGTTTGGAAGATATGGGAGATGGGGGAAGATAGCAAACCTGAAAGGTAGCACAAGGGAAGGAAAGCTGAACAAAACTTAGATAAGAAACATGGTATCTATTTCCAAGTCACACCTCATAGATTCTTCCTGGAAGTCAAGATCAGAGAGGAGAAGTAGAAATGTGGTGTTATCTGTGCGCTTTAAAAAGACCTATGTTAAGCAGAATTCACGTACATGCATGCCTGGGTGCCTGCAATGAAATCAGGTTTTAAAGAGGATTCAGCTGAATTATATTTATAACAGTGGGGTTGCTACCAGCTACCAGCATGTCTCCTTGTGGTGGTTCACTTCTCTTCATGTCCTAATTCTGTTCTAAACTGGGCAGCCTTACTGTAGCCATTGGCTAGTCCACTCACCGCTGTATCCCCGTGACACAGGATTCCACTATGGCTTCCTTAGAGTCCTGCTCTGGTCCCATTCAGGCCGGTGTTCTGACCTGTATGTCTCTGGTTGCAGGAGAGAGTTTGAAGTATTGGGGCTTCAGATCCTGCCAGGGCTGGGAAAAACCAGTCTCTGCTGGGGGTCCTGTCCTATCTGGCCAGGAGAAATGGATAATCAGAGCATCTCCAGATCTGAATCTGAGCTCATTTGCAAGCAGCAACAACAATTCCCCGGGGAAACAATAAAAATAATTAGGTAGTACCTCTTAAACCCTAGAGGGCTTCAGAAGTGCTGTTAAGATGGAGAATTTTCAGGCCCCACCCAGAGTTTCTGATCTTAGTTTTTTACAAGAACCAGGGAATCTGCATTTTAAGCAAACACTTTAATGTGATTTTGATGCTGAAAGTTCAAAAACCACACTTGGACAAGCACCAGGATTCTGATGTCATACTGGTACCTCTACCATCAACCCTACAGGAAAATAATACCATCGCTCTGCCTTTTTTCTATTACCATCCCTCAGGCTGCGTGTTTTGAATCCTTAGGTGTACCCTCAAAGTTTCTCTTAACCTTCCATCAGCTTGGTAGTAACGGTGCATTTGGGAGGGACACGCACTGTGATTTCTGGTTTGGCACCTCCTTAGCAATGGCTGGGAGCCCTAGCCACTCCAGAAGATGCAGGCTAGACCAACTGCTCCTCTCCAGCTGGAAGGTAGACATGCAGAGCGATACACAGAAAACAAATGCCCAGGTTGGTGGACAAGGCCCCGGGGTTCTATGACTCACTCTAGCACAAGTTCCTCCCCCAGTCTCTTGAAACCACGTTGACGTGCACACAGACGCATACTTAGAGCACACATCCAAAGCTCACTTCTTCAGCGGGCACTCACTTTCCACTTCCCGTACCCTTACAGGTTCTCTTTGCTGAGTCCCTCTCCTGTTCCCAATTTCTCAACTCTCGAAAGTTGTCCAAGGGTTGCATAAAAGACTGTTGTTCTGTGGGCTTAGACACTAAACACGGCTCACACTTTTGGGCATTATGTGCGCCTGCCCATGCACACACAGTCACATGCACGCATACAATAAATGGCAGAGCATAATACAAATGCGCCGTCCCATCAACTCTCTGGTCTAGGCAGTCCTTTCATGGTGTAAGGGCGTATGCGTTAGCATCAAAAGATGTCGTTTCAAATCCTACCTCTGTCATTTACTAGCTACCTAATCTTAGAGAAGTTAATTAAGGCTTGTGAAACACCTAGGACTGTGCTGAGAACCAAACAGGGAATGTTTGGTACCTCCTTTACTCTTATTTTCTATTTTAATTTAATTTTATTTTTCTTTATGAAAGGAGAGAGTCCTCCAAATCTCTCTCACAAAGCATATTATTCAGGGTTCTTAATTGCAAGTATCAGAAATCATCTCTGGCCAAAATACACAGAGAGGGAATTTATGGAAGGACATTGGGTGGTCCACAGAAATGCCAGGAAGGCTGGAGAACCAGGTGCAGAAAAATGGGCTGGAAAACAGAGAGATCTGTACATGCAAGACCACAGCCAAAATTGCACCTCAGAGCAATCTGGTGGCCTGACCTCTGTCCCAGCTGCTTCCGAACACTGGGTGCCCCAGAGTGAGAGGGTCCCTGGCCATGCCTGTGGCCTGGGCCAGTACCCCAGCTGGGGTGTTTGGGGAGGTTGTTCTAGATTCTGTGACCTCCATGGTTGGAAGTTTCTAAAAAATAATGATGTAGGCTGGCTAAGTCTGAGGACCCAGAGGGGGTCCCACAGGACGAGCTAAGAGGGTCCTTGGCTTTGTGCAGGATAGGATAGAAGTCAAACATGAGCGGAGAGGAAATGAGAACAGGGTTTACTGATGACAGAGAGAGTAGATACTGACAGAGCATCTGAGGGACTCGGAAAGGAAAAGGAGAATGAGTCTTGTTTTTGCTTGGGGTCTGAATATTTTATTGAGGGTTGTGGTCTGGTGTGCATGTCTTCTCATACATCCAGGAACCAGTCAAAACAGGATTAGTGCTTAGATGTCCTCCATAAGTTACTTATGCCCCAGAGCAGAAGTCTTGGCATCAAGATGTCTGGAGTTAGTGGTCTACATGACAACCACACCCAGTCACTCCATAGATGTGAAATATGGTGCAAGAAGTCTCCAAGGAAATCATTAACTCCTTGACCTGTACAAGGAGGACAGACATTATCTGTACTGTAAGACATGTGTAAGGTGGGGATGTGGGTCTTAGCAAGAAAAAAGGCAGGAAAAAGAGCAAAAATGCAGCCCTTCATCCGTCCTTCTAGTTTCCCTGTCTCGATAAGAGGGGAATTCAGATGTCAAGCAGTCGTAAAAGATCAGCATCCAGAGTCTTTTCTCACCATTTCTAATGGTCACCTCTCATCTCTGTTTCACATATAAATTCGCTCTCAAGTGTGTAGTTTTTCTCTCCAGGAACTCTCCTCACACCTAGAACTACTCTGTTTCTGAGACAATATTACACCTTTCTGCCTTGTCTCCTTTCTTTTCTCTCTCCAGAATTCCCGATCCTGCCCCCTTTCCACCGCCAATCCCTGTACAGTTCCAAATCTTCCCCAGGCTACAAATGCCACGGAAGATGTTACCATTTCTTTCTTGTGGTGCAGCACCCCATCCCTAGATTGCTCCTTCCATTGTGTTCTGAGGGTACTTTCTCTACGTCTCGATTATCACCTTTGCTCCATTTCACTACCAACATGTATTTAATGGCCTAAACTTCCTCCCTATCCTGGACAAGATGAAGCTCTCAAAGGGCAGGAGGTCTGCTTTATTTACATTGTAGCCTTGGTTCTTAGTACCTAGTAGATGCTTAAGACAGACTTGTCAACCAAAGCGTAAGTTTCTGCTCACTCGTCTCTTAATATGTCCATTCAGACTCCTTTCCTACATACATGTGACAGATGCTTTTAAAAATGGAAACAATCGGGGCGCCTGGGTGGCTCAGTGGGTTAAAGCCTCTGCCTTCGGCTCAGGTTGTGATCCCAGGGTCATGGGATGGAGCCCCACATCAGGCTCTCTGCCTGGTGGGGAGCCTGCTTCCTCCTCTCTCTCTGCCTGCCTCTCTGCCTACTTGTGATCTCTGTCTGTCAAATAAATAAATAAAATCTTTAAAAAAATGGAAACAAGCTCTTCAATAAATGGTGCTGGGAAAATTGGACGGCTATATGTAGAAGAATGAAACTCGACCATTCTCTTACACCATACACAAAGATGAACTCGAAATGGATAAAAGACCTCAACATGAGACAGGAATTCATCAGAATCATAGAGGAGAACATAGGCAGTAACCTCTTCGATATCAGCCACAGCAACTTCTTTCAAGATATGTCTCCAAAGGCAAAGGAAACAAAAACGAAAATGAACTTTTGGGACTTCATCAAGATCAAAATCTTCTGCACAGCCAAGGAAACAGTCAACAAAACAAAGAGGCAACCCATGGAATGGGAGAAGACGGTTCAGACGGTACAGACAAATGACGGTACAGACAAAAGGCTGATATCCAGGATCTATAAAGAACTTCTCAAACTTAACACACACAAAGCAGATAATCATGTCAAAAAAATGGGCAGAAGACATGAACAGACACTTCTCCAATGAAGACATACAAATGGCTGACAGACACATGAAAAAATGTTCATCATCACTAGCTATCATGGAGATTCAAACCAAAACTACATTGAGAGACCACCTTACACCAGTTAGAATGGCCAAAATTAACAAGACAGGGAACAATGTGTGTTGGAGAGGTTGTGGAGAAAGGGGAACCCTCTTACACTGTTGGTGGGAATGCAAGTTGGTACAGCCAACTTGGAGAACAGTGTAGAGATTCCTTAAGAAATTAAAAATAGAGCTTCCCTATGACCCTGCAAGTGCACCACTGGGTATTTACCCCCAAAGATATAGATGTAGTGAAAAGAAGGGCCATCTGTACCCCAATGTTCATAGCAGCAATGGTCGCCAAACTGTGGAAAGAACCAAGATGTCCTTCAACGGATGAATGGATAAGGAAGATGTGGTCCATATACACTATGGAGAATCATGCCTCCATCAGAAAGGATGAATACCCAACTTTTGTAGCAACATGGACGGGACTGGAAGAGATTATGCTGCGTGAAATAAGTCAAGCAGAGAGAGTCAATTATCATATGGTTTCACTTACTTGTGGAGCATAAGGAACAACACGGAGGATATAAGGAGATGGAGAGGAGAAGGGAGTTGAGGGAAATTGGAAGGGGAGGTGAACCATGAGAGACTATGGACTCTGAAAAACAATCTGAGGGCTTTGAAGGGGCAGAGGGGTGGGAAGTTGGGCCAGCCTGGTGGTGGGGATTAAGGAGGGCACGTATTGCATGGAGCACGGGGTGTGGTGCAAAAACAATGAATTCTAGTACACTGAAATTTTAAAAATTAAAAATTAAAAAAACAAAGGGAAACAATCCATGTGCATGCACCGTGCACACTGTAAAGTGTTGGCCACATGCATGGGATCCTAGCCAAAAGGCCGATCCATGATTAAGAGTCGGACACACTTAAGTGATAGACTTGTTTATTTCATTCGAGTTTTACATATTTTCTGTTAAAGAGCCACATGCCCTCACTATGCCTCACAGTGTTTCCACAGAAGGTCACAGCGCTGGTCTCCCTCCTACCTCTGAGCCTCTGGTGTCCTTGCATTGACAAGAAGGGAAGCAGCCGGGGCCATGGGGGGCCCAGCAGAAGCCAACACCTTTGCCCAGAGGACCTGCTAGGCGAAGTCCGGGGACAATTTATGCCAAGTCCCCACAGGTCCCCCTCTGGGTCTGTCTGTCCCTGTCCCTGTCCCGGTTCAGGCTGGCCACAGCCACCTGCGTTCATCCCTCCCCCTGCCAGAGGCCCCACTCCCTGGGTGCCAGGACGCTGGCCTCCCTGGGAGCAGACCCCGGGCTCCCCCCCCAGCCCGCTCGGCCGCCTCCCCCGCACCCTCCGCAGCGGCGTACTTTGTTCCCAGGCGCGACCTCGGGGCCGGCACGTGACCCAGAAACTTCGGAAGCCCCGGGGCGGCGGGCGGCGGGGAGGAGGAGGCGGCGGCCGAGCTCCCCCGCGCGGCAGGCTCTGCGGCCGGGAGGCGCTCGCCCCGCGCCGCGCTCACCCCGCGCCGCGCTCGCTGCCTGGGCGTGCGGGAGCCGCGCCGGGGAGCCGCGCCGCAGCCGGGAGCCGCGCCGCAGCCGGGAGCCGAGCGGAGCCGAGCCGGG